>NW_026047817.1:10000-289368 GCF_023864345.2 Schistocerca serialis cubense
GGCATGGCATTTCGGGAGATGGGAGGGGGCAAACGAGGAAACGAGGAGCGGCGGCCAAAGACGGGACGGGGAGGGGCGCGGTGTGGGTGGCTTGCGCCTGTGCTCGGCGTTGTGGTTTGTGCAAAAGAGGAGGAGAAAAACAATGTGAGTTGCCAGGGAGGGGAGCGGTGTTGTGTTGTGGTTGTTGTGGTGTAGCCGCAGACGCGGCTGTCAGTGAACGTGGCGAGACGGACGGATGCGCGGAGGGGCGGGGGCGGCGCATTTCGCCGGTGCCGTGCCGTGCCGTGCCATGCCTGAAAGCCGCGTGGTCGCTGTGTTGTTGGTGGCGTGGGGGCGAGGAGAGTACCGTACGGGTGTGCTTGTGCGCCGGAAATGGCACACTGCGCCCGCCCGTCTTGGAGGCTGATGGCTGTGGTGTGGAAATGGGGCGCGGTGATGTTGAAGCAGTTGAAGAACAGAAAAGAAACCAAGAAAACGGAAGGCGTGATGCGGCGGTGGTGGTGAGAGCGGGAAAAACAAAACAAAAAAAAAAAAAAAAAAAAACAACAAAAAAAAAGAAGGAAAAACAACAAGAAACAAAAAAGAAAACAAAAAGTCTATCAATATTAAAATGTAAATGGAAATGGAAATGGACCCAGGTATAACCTCCCTGCACAAATAGCAGAGAGTCCGATGATAATAAAAATGTGCCAGAATGTTAACGTCCCTACAAAACAAACCCAACGATAATATTAATGAAAGAGTGAACCGTATGTAACATTGCAACAGACATAATGAAACCTGATAAATTGTATAAGGGCAGCAGCGTTGACCTTTGGCCCTGTATTCAGAATAAAAAGAGCCAAAGATCGTTACCCCAATGAAAAAGACACTGAAACACGTATGTAACATAGTAGCGATGGCGAGACATTGTAGCATCTGTGACCAGAGAGTTTGCGCTGGACTGCGCGAGTGTTGCGAGCGGTTCTCAGTCAGTCAGTCTGTCAGTAGTCGTTGCGAGTCCGTAGCTCTGTGTAGTTGAGGGCTGTACTCTGTCAGTAGTCGTCGCGTGCAGTACGCTAATAGTCGTCATGCAGAGCGGTCGGTCAGTAGTAGCAGCCGAGTGCGGTTGTGTGATGTAGGCGGTCGGCAACACTGGTCGAGATGGTGAATAAGGTATACTGTTAATTAATATAATCATTAGATAATGAAAAATTGTAATTATTCTCCAACAAGTTCCCCAATAATAATTTTTATTTCAAAAGCATTTTTCAAACATTTAATTTTTTATTGAACTAAAGAGTTCGTTCCACTTCTTTGAAGAAAAATGTCACTAAAATCACAAAAAAAGAGAATATTATTATTTGCAATGCAGTTCCTCCAAGCGCTGCGCAACAACCAGAGCAGAAATGTGACATCCATTTATTCGGAGGTAAGACTTTAATTCTGATTGTTTTGCACAGGGCCAAAGACCGATATTTCGGTTTAATTGAAGTTTCTTGTCACTGAACGGACTTTTGTAAATGTTGTGTGAAGACTTTATATTTGAGTCTGATTGCGAATTTCACATTTTTGTTGCCATTTTCAAGACCTCTCATTGTGGGCGAGGTTACAATTAGCGCAATGTCCATTAGCATCCGTAAATAACATTGTCCATTATTTTAAATTTTGCTGGGAGGTTACAACACACACACAAAAAAAAAAAAAAACAAAAAATTGCATTTATATCCGCTCCTCAATTGTAGATACCCCTTACACAGCTGTGTGCAATGAATGAGTGCTGGCTGGTAATTAATTGCACTCCTTGGAGGGAAATGCCATAGGAAGTAGTCTTTAAAAAGTGAATGTTTTTCGTTAAGAGACAAAAGTTACTTTCGAAAAAAGGTAATAGTGGGGCTTTTGTTGTTGAACAAAAGAGGTACAATGAACATACGTTATCAGATTTGCGCAATGCAGCGTCACACCACCTTTTTGATTATAACACAATATACTATACATCGTCCCGAACCGTGACCAGAGTCGCGAGACGAGCAGAGCACGCCGCCGACGCCCGCTCAGTACAACCGTCCACCCGCTACTACTGTCGACCGACTACTACCTCTCCCGACTCGCGCTACAATATATATAACAACTGTTCCTGGCGACCCGGTGCGTGCCACTACTGTCGTCTGGCGCGGTCCAAGCGCCGACTAGCAGCGATAAAGAACTCTCTGGTCAGACAGAGATGCTGTCATGCCTCGCCATCGCTCTGGTAATGAATACATACGTGTTGCAGCGTGCGTACCACCGGAACACGCAGTGGCGGAGCCAAAGACTGTGTTGTCGAGGTCGAGTGCGAGTGGGAAGAGAGGCAGCGTCGGCACGGAGATGCAAGCGAGCGCGAGACGCACGGGGGCTGCGGCGTGGCGCGTTTGCGGTCGGCGCCTTTGGTGGCAACGGCCGGGACAAGCAGCGGTGTATGGTGTGGTGCGGGGCGGACAGGGGCGGCGGTGGACGGGGAGGAGGCGGCGCGACGACGGCATGGGGGCGAAAACGGGACGGGGGACGGCGGATGTTGAGAGGCGTCACGCGCGGGCAGGACACAGACACAGAGACACACAGATTGGAAAGGGAGGGTGCGCGGTAGTAGTTGGGAATGTGCGTACCGTGCGGGATGGGAGTGGGCGAGGAACACGGTCGTGGCCCCTGTTTTGGGTGCGTGTGATGACGTCGGTGTGTTGTGGGAAGGGAAGGTGCTGTGGCGGCGGCGCGTAATGGGCGTAGGCCGAAAAGAGAAAGGAACGTGGGCAGTGTGTTGGCAAGCGTCGGTTCGACTGCGACGTTGATGGGCAGGGCAGGGCAGGGCAGGGCAAGGTTAATGGTGGTAGGAGTAGGCGTGTGGGCGCAAAAAATCTGCCGCTGCAGGCGGTGCCGTAACCGCCATGGCGGGAAGGAGAGAGGGCCAAAGAAAGAAAGAAAGAAAGAAAGAAAGAAAGAAAGAAGAAAACAAAAAAAAAAAAAAAAAAAGGTCGTGTTGTGTTGATGCGCAGGCAGACGCGTACAGAGGGACGAGCCCGGTCTGCAGCAGGGTGTGGCCGTGCCGAGTGCAGAGCAGCGGCGGCTCGGTTCGGTTCGGCCCGGCCCGGCGGGCCGCGCTGTTGTCGCGGACGTGAGCGCCCCCTGGCGGGTGGCCGGAGGCGGCGCGGCGTGTTGGACGTGTGGCTGGTGGCAGTGCACAATTTGCGAGTGGCTGGCGGTGTGGTGTGGCGGTTGGCGCGTCGGGCGGCGGAGAGGTATGTGTTGCGGGCGCCCTTTGCTGCGCTGCGTCGTTGCGTGTGCCGTACAGGGCGGGCGCTTGTCGACTGTGTGGGCGGTGTGGCGAATTGGCGTGAAACGGCTGCCGAGAGGTGTGTGGTAGCGAGCCGGTCGGTGGTGTCAGTGCGAAGGGGAATGTGCGTGCGTTTGGCGGTTTCGGTGTGCTTTTTGCGGCGTGAGAGTGGGAATTAGTGGGGCCGGCTGTTGTGTTGGTTCCTTGTGTCTTGTGTCGCGTAGCTTGATGGCAACGTGGAAGGACGCCGGTTTCGTTTCGAGCCTTGCGTGTGGTTGTCGACGTTGACTGGTTGGCGTGTGCCGATGCACGTGCATGTGTGGGTCGCGAGTGCGTTTTTGGCTGGCTGTGTGTGTGTGTGTGTGTTTTGGGGGGGAAGGGGGAGGCGGTGGTGAAAGTGCAGTCGTTGCCACGGGCGTCGTCGGGTGGGGCTGGGGCTGTGCGTCGTGGCGGAAAGGTGGTAGGTTGCGGGAAGCGAGCCCGTCGTTGACGGTGTCGCGTGAGTTGTGAATCGAGTGGGGCGCGGGGCGCGGGGCGCGGGACAGGAGCAGCGTGCCGCTGCGTCGTGGTCGTCAGCAGAGGCTGTGCGTGTGCTTGTCCTTTTTGTGGGCGGTTCGTGCGAGGCGTTTTTGTTTTGTGTTGCCCTAGTTGTTAGTTTATTTTGTTTGTGTTTGTTATTTTGAGACGACGACTGGTTGGTGGCGTGCGCGCGAAGTGGCGGTGTGCGCTTCCCGTGTCGTTTGTGTTGTTTGGTTTTTTTGTTTTTGTGTGTTTTTTTTTTTTTTTGCACTGGGCCCCGGTGGGTGGGTGCGTGTGTGTCGATTGCCGGCTGGCGAAAGGTGCGCCATCGGCGGGGTGGGTCGCCGGCACAAGTAGAGGCGGCGGCGTTGTTGCTGTTGTTGTGTGGTGTTTGTTTTGTTCGGCTGTGTCGGCGAGCTGTGTTGCGGTGCGTGTGAATGGTGGTGCAAAAGTGCTGGCGTTGGGGCTGCGACTGCGACGGCGGCGAGCCGCGGGCGCGCCATTGATAGTGATGTTGTGAACAGCGGCTGTGTACGGTAGTGGTGTTGTTGTAGCACGACGTGCATCCGGGCCGGCGCGGAAAGCGCAGTTGCGGGCGGTTGCCCTTCGGTGCCAGCCATGTCGCGTGAGCGGCGGGTTGCTCTGGTGTCGACACGTGGTGCTCTGGGTTGTTGTGTGGTGCCCTTTGGCCGGTGGGGGTGGTTCGCGTGTGTCTCGTTCGCGCTCGGTGTCTGGTCGTGGTCGTGCTGCTCCCCCGTCTGTCGGCGGTTTCCGACGTCGTCTGTACGTGTTTGTTCGTTTGCGGCGTGCCTGCCGACGTCGTCCCGTCGCGACCTTTCAACCGAAAGTGTGGCGCCCGAAGGTGAACGAACGTAACCCTGACCTCGGCGCTTTACGCTGAGCCGAGCGAACCGAACCGAACCGAACCTAACCTGTGGTGTGGCGAGGTGAGCTCAGCCTGTGAGCCCCTAACGTCTACGTAAGGTAAGCTGTCCGGCTCACGCCTCACGTTTGAACGCTTTTTTAACCTACGTTTGACGCTTCTTAACCTAGCACTGACCCCTTAACCTAACGTGTAACCTAACCTAACCTAACCTAACCTAACCTAACCTAACCTAACCTCTGACGCCTGACGTGTTTGAATGCTTAACCTAAGTTTGACGCTTAACCTAACCCAAGTCCCCTTAACCTAACCCACGTCCACCTAACCTAACCTAACGTAGACGTGTAAACGTAATGTGTAACGCGTAACGTGTAAGGTCGGCTGTCGTGTGTGCTTGACGGCAGATTGGGTTGGTCTGTAGATTCGGATTGCGGTTTGCCTCGGTCGAGGGGTTGGGTCGGAAGCGGCGAGGGGCGGCGGCGCCTGTTGCGCAGGCGGCGTCCGTTTGCGGCGGGCAATTGTTGAGAAACGGCTGTGAATGTTGGCGGGCGAGAGGAGGAGGACGGCGCGCGATGTGGCCCGACGGCTGCGGGCCGATCGGGAAACGGCGGGAGGGCGACGGAAGGCGATGGGGCGGCGGAGGCGCGTTTGCACGGCCGTCATCGCCGCACGCCTCGGCTTGTGTGGCTGTGGCGCCGGCCGCGCTGGCCGGGCTGCCGCGGCGACGGTGTGGGAGTTTTGCCGAAGGTTTGGCCATTGTGGCGGGTCGTCGGCTGGGGCTGTGGGGGCGGCATTTGGGCGGGGGCGGCGATTCTCGGCGGGCCGACCCAGGCTGTAGCGCGCGGTAGCTGCAGTTTGGCCGTGGTTTGCGGCGCTGCCGTGGCGACTGGTTGGCGACTGTGGTGTGGCTGTGTGTAGCCCCATCCTCTGTGGTTTGAAAGGCGCGGGCGGTTGTGGCGCAGGTTTGGGGCTGCTCCGCACAGGCTGTCGGACGTTGGGCGGTAGCAAGCGCGGGAGGCGCGGCGCGGCGGCGCGCAGAGTGGCGGCCGCTCTCTCGGCCGTCCGCGCCCGCCCGCGACACTGGCTGGGCCTTGTGATTCTCTGCTCTGCTGCTGTGCTGTGCTTGCGTGCCTGCCGTCCCGCTCGCTCTCGCTGTGTGTTACGCGCGTCGTCGAAATGGCAGATCAGGCGGCTACGAACGAGACTGCTGCGGCACCCGCCGCCACCGGCACTACGAAGAAGGCCAAGTCTGCGTCGTCTGCGAAGAAGCCGCGCGCCAAGCCTGCGCACCCGCGCACCTCTGAGATGGTGACGGCCGCCATCAAGAGTCTGAAGGAGCGCGGCGGGTCGTCGCTGCAGGCGATCAAGAAGTACATAGCCGCGCACTACAAGCTGGACGCGGAGAAGCTGGCGCCGTTTATCAAGAAGTACCTCAAGTCGGCCGTCGTGGCGGGCGAGCTGGTGCAGACGAAGGGGAAGGGCGCGTCCGGCTCGTTCAAGCTTGCCGGCGCCGGCGGCGGGGGGGCGGCCGAGGGCGGCAAGGCCCGTGCTGGCGGTGCCAAGAAGAAGCGCGCCGCTCCGGCCAGCAAGGAGAAGAAGGGCGCCCGTGCGGCCGGCGCAAAGAAGGCTGGTGGCGTGAAGGCGGCGACCGGTCGGAAGGCGGGCGCCGCCAAGAAGGCGTCTGCGGCGTCGGCCGCTCCCGCGGGTGCGAAGAAGGCGGCTGCGGCCAAGCCGGCCAAGGCCAAGTCGCCGTCGAAGGCGAAGAAGGCCGCCAAGGTTCCGACGAAGAAGCCGAAGGCGCCGCGCCCGAAGAAGGCGACGACGCCGTCTAAGGCGAAGGCTTCGCCCAAGAAGAAGAAGTAGAGTAGAGGAGAAAGAGATGGGAATGGAAGGGTTTGGCGCTTGACTCCGTCGTCCCCACCCCCCGTCGTCGTCTAGTGGCGCGCAAGAGACGCGCGGCCCAAAACGGCCCTTCTCAGGGCCATCAAAGCACGTCGGGGAAGGTTTTGATTGTCGTGTTGCGTTTGGTGTGGGTGTCTGTCTGGCGTTTCTGTATGCCCGTGGGGATGCTGTTTGCGTGCCGTGGTGGTTGGATTGCGGGGGTCGGTGGCGGGTGTGGGCGGCGGTAGCGGTAAGCGGTGTTGTTGTTGTTGTTGTTGTCGTGGTTGATTGTCGCCGTGTTTGTGGCGGCGGCCGACGGTTGGTTTTCTGTCACGTTGTTTTGTTTGAATACGTTGGTTGGCTTGCCTGCGTTCGTTCTTCTCGGATGTCTGTCTTGTCGAGTCGTGTCTGGTCTTTGTTTTGTTTTGTTCCTTTGTGTGTGTGTGTGTTATGTTTTGCAACGGGGGGCACGTTGAGATGCGGAAGGAGTCGGCGGGGATTTCGGTGGCGTGTAGAGCGAGCGAGCGAGCGCGCCTGCCTGGCCGTTGGCCGTCGGAGTGGAGTGCGGGTTTTTTTGTTTTCGAAACGAAAGCGGCGGCCGGCCAGCCACCCGTGCGGTGTGACGTCGGCCGTTGGGTATTGTGCGCTTTGAGCGCCGGGGAGGGATGATGTGTGATTGTTGCGCGCTGCTAGCAGGCAGGCAGAGTGAGCGGGTGTGGCGGACGGACGGGAAGTGGTGGTTTTTGTTTTTGGGTTGCGGGGCGAGAGGCAGGCGACCGACAAAGTTTGCTCGCGACGGAGAGATGTTAGTGGCCCTGAAAAGGGCCGTTTTTGTTTGTGCGGTGCGGTGCCGCGGCGCGGTTTAGGCGCGCTCGCCGCGGATGCGGCGCGCGAGCTGGATGTCCTTGGGCATGATGGTGACGCGCTTGGCGTGGATTGCGCACAGGTTGGTGTCTTCGAAGAGGCCGACGAGGTAGGCCTCGCTGGCCTCCTGCAGGGCCATGACTGCGGAGCTCTGGAAGCGCAGGTCGGTCTTGAAGTCCTGGGCGATCTCGCGCACTAGGCGCTGGAATGGCAGCTTGCGGATGAGCAGCTCTGTGCTCTTCTGGTAGCGCCTGATTTCTCGCAGGGCGACGGTGCCCGGCCTGTAGCGGTGGGGCTTCTTGACGCCTCCGGTGGCGGGCGCGCTCTTCCTCGCCGCCTTGGTGGCGAGCTGTTTGCGCGGCGCCTTTCCGCCGGTGGACTTGCGGGCCGTTTGCTTTGTGCGGGCCATGGCGGTAGCGGTAGCGGAGCGGCGTGCGTGGAGGTTAGGTGCGGCGCGGCGTCCGGTGCTGCCTTGACAACGGGCCCGCGCGCCTCCGTGCTGCGCTTATATGCCCTCGGTTGCGCGTGGTGGGGGGAGGGCGGGCCAGAGTCTATATAGGGGGGCGGCGGGCGCGCGTCAGGTGCCCGTTCACGTCGGATAACCCCGCGCACTGTAGGCCGCTCTCTTCAACCCGCGCTCTCTTGCGCCGCGCATTGCACTCCGCGCAGATAGGTCGTAGGGACCCCCCTCTTCTGTAGGAACAGGATACACAGCGCTATCGCTAAAAAGCATTATTGTCGCTCCTTAAAAAGAGCAAAATTGTCGTGTTCCATCCTTCCCTATCCAAATAAATAATTACTCCTGAAACAGCGAAGATGTCCGATCTTTCCTGTGCTTCCCCACCACTCACCCGCAGCAAAGCTGCAGCACAAGAGGCGGTAATGCCGGCTACTCCCGCCATCATTTCCGTCCCGCTGTCCACCTTCCAGGAGCAGGTTGCCCTGAAGGACCAGCAGATCGCGGAACAGCTGGAGCTGATCGCAGAGCTGATGGGCAGCGAAAACACACGAACAGAAACACCCACACCACACACACAGGCACCTGCTGAACAACAGAAGGACATGCCCCCTATATCACCTCTGGCGGCCCAGGCACCGACGGAACCGGTTCCAGAGCCGACAGAGGACACAACAAACACTGATGAAGACGGGCCATGGCAGCAGGTCGGCCCAAGGCGCAAACAGCAGCCAACTACACAAACATGTGAGCCCACAAACTCACGAGGCAACGGCCAAGCGCTGCTGCCAACACCATCCACGCCGCGAACAAACAATAACAACACAGGGACCAACACAAACAACCCTGCGACTGCAGCAACCACAAACATACACGCAGCTACGCAGAACACTAACAACACCGCGACCGGCTTCCCACCGGTCATCATTCACAACTATGGAGACCTAAGTCTCCTAAACAGAGAATTTAACAATAAGCACAGCCCCACAACATACTACTCCAAGCTCACCGGGGAACACGCCGCACTGTACGTGGCGAACAAGACAGACTACACGAATCTACTGGACTTTCTCAAAGAAAGGAAGGTAGAACACTTCACGTACAGGACAGTCTTGGAAAAAACACAACAGTACGTGATTAAGGGGATAGACTCACGAACCCCGACCGACACGGTACACAACGAACTCTCTGCTCTCGGGTGGGAGTGCATTCGGGTAAACCGGATGTCAGAGTTCGGCACAGCGAGACCGTCACATAACTACATGGCGGAGCTGGCCGACACGGCCAAATCCCGCGACCTGCTGAAGTTAAAATTATTTCTTCACATGGTCGTTAATGTAGAGGTGTACAACACGCCGCGCACCCCCCAACAATGCCACAACTGCCAGCGCTATGCGCACGCGGGTATCAGATGCGGTCTCGCACCCCGCTGCCGCATTTGCGCCGGCGGTCACACAACCCAACGCTGCAAACTCCCCAATACAGCACCTCGCAAGTGCGCCAACTGTGGTGCTGCCCATCCGGCAAACTACAGAGGGTGCATTGCATACAAAGCAGCTCTGAGGCGCAAAATCGCCAAACATGCGAAACCAACCGCCATCACAGTTCCAAAACCGCCCCCGCGCCCAGTAAGAAGTGGTTTATCCTTCGCTGGAGCGGTCGCTGGCAGCCCCAGCAGCGCGGGACGGTCAGAGGAGCCCCAGAGCTCAGAACACGCTCAGCAAACACCCCCAGCAACAGGCACACAACAGACATGCACAACAAATGACACCACACCCGCACCGGGCACACCGCACGAGACAAGCAACAACACCACCCTACCCCCTGAGATCGCGAACTGCAGCCCACCACAGGCTACAGAAAACGCACACACACAGGGACAACCACAGCGCCAGAGGAGGAGGAGAAGGAGAAACAGCCGCAGCACGAGGAACACGACCGCACCACAACAATTACACAGGCAACAGAACACCAACACCCACGAACACATCCCGGACACCAACTCAACAACCCACATAACACACCCACTCACCTCAGAAAATACACAGCCGCCCACAACTGCCACACGAACAACCGACTCGCAGGCCAGCCCTCACCAAACGCCAACACTGGAACAAGCGGCCGCTAACACGACCAACAACTCCCAGGCCGACATGACCAACATCACAACAACATTCCAGAGAATAATGGAAACATTATTCCCCGGACGCACGACCACCGAAATAGTCACGAAGATTATGGGGTGTGTCTCACAACTCTTTATGCAGTTCATGTCGGGTACGCTCAACTGGACTAGCTTCCAAGCCACTATCACACCGCTCTTTACACTACTACATGGATAATACACCACACCAGCCCCGAAACGCAGACTTAAACACAGTCACACAGATCCTGTTTTGGAATGCCAACGGGATCGCAAACAAAAAAGCCGAGATGGCCGCGTTCATGGAGCGAAAGGGTATCCGAATCGCTCTTGTGAACGAAACACTGCTTACGCCTCGCAAACAACTAAACCTCCCAGGTTATTGCGTCTATCGTACCGACCGAGCGGATGGCAGGAGGGGAGGCGGCACGGCAATCATTATACACAGAGACATAGACCACACGAACATCGAGCTCCCAGCACTTGAAAGACTGGAGGCTACGGCCGTTAGGGTCAAGTTCAACGGAGCCAACACCACACTGGTATCGCTATACAATCCTCCTAAAAACATAGTAACACGCGATATCAGCACAGTACTCAACATGGCACCGCGGGTAATAGCCGCTGGAGACCTCAACGCAAAACACCCCGATTGGAACTCACGAATACGAACCTCCAACGGCAAGAAACTGTACGAACACGCACTAGGCCGAAACTACATTATACTTGGGCCGGACGTTCCGACGTTCGTGCCTACACAGGCCCGACATAGGCCAGACGTGTTAGACATAGCCCTCATAAAGGGCATCACATGCACACTCAACCTAACGGTTGAAAACGATCTGGACTCAGACCACATGCCTGTAATACTGCACATGGAAGAGACACTGCAGGACATTGAACCACGCAGGATGCTTAACTACAAACGTGCGAACTGGACACTGTTCAAGGAAACGCTTGATAGTCGCATTCCTGACACTCACGAAATTAACAACACACAGCAAATCGATGAGGCTGTGGAGGCTCTCACAACTGCCGTCCAAGACGCAATGACTGACGCCATTCCATTTACAACACCAAGACAACACTCGACGGCCCTGCCCCAGGAAATCCTGGGCCTTATCTCAATGAGGAACCGCCTCAGGAGATACTGGCAGCGTACCAGGCGTCCGTTCTATAAACTGCACGTCAACAGACTCCAGGGCATAATACGGAATAAAATCCAAACATTCAGAAACGAACAATGGGGACAGAGACTCGCTCGGCTGGATACCACACGTCCTGGCGTGTGGCAGCTGGCCAGACACTTCACCAGGGAGAAACATTACATTCCCACGTTACAAGGACCAGACGGCCCAGCCTACTCCGCGACGGAGAAGGCAGAGCTTATGGCCACAACACTTGCAGCGTCCTTCATGCCGAATCTGGTTCCTTCAGACCCAGCATTCACACTTGAAACGGACCAGGAGGTTACACGACTTGTAGCCCAGCCCTCGCGCGACGTAATCAGACGTGCTAGCACAAATGAAGTCACATGGGCTATCAAGCACACCAACGCTAGAAAAGCCCCTGGGCCTGATGGCATTCAAAACCGTGTCCTCCAGGAGTTCACGGATAAAGCCGTAGAATACCTCACACACCTAACGAATGCCATCCTGACACACCAACACTTCCCTGACTTTTGGAAGGCGGCCAAGGTCCTGATGTTCAGGAAGCCAGGGAAAGACCACTCCCTCCCACAAAATTACCGTCCCATCAGTCTGCTGTGCTCGCTCAGCAAGATTGTTGAGAAGGTAATACTAAAACGTATCACTAGGCATTGCATCGCCAACGACACCCTAAGACCGGAGCAATTCGGCTTTAGGAATCACCACTCGACAACACAACAACTCCTCCGCGTAGTCGAACATATAACACACGGCTACAACATGAACAAAGCCACAGGGGCCGTGTTCCTAGACATCGAAAAGGCTTTCGATCGTCTCTGGCACAACGGACTCATACGCAAACTAAGCGAAGCTGGTTTCCCAGACGGACTCGTACGTCTCATACACTCATATCTCACGAACAGATGTTTCAACACTAACGTGCAGGATAAACAATCAACACAACACGGTATCCAAGCTGGAGTACCCCAAGGAAGCATTCTGGGGCCCATCTTGTTTAACCTGTACATTAATGACTACCCAACGACACGAAACACGACGTTAGCCGTCTACGCGGATGACACAGCCATCCTCGCGCAAGACTGGAAACCGTCGAACATCAACTCACGAATACAGACAGCACTCAGAACAGCTGAGCCTTGGCTGGAGCGATGGCGTATTAAAGTAAACGTCGACAAGTGCGAAGCAGTTCTGTTCACACGCAGACCGAAACTACTGCGCAAACACCAACACTGTAGACCGATAACACTACATACACGCCCAATACGTTTCCGAGAGAAAGTCAGATACCTTGGTGTCTGGCTGGACCGGAAACTTACATGGGGGGACCACATCGAATACGTTGCCAACCGAGCGCACGCGAGGCTCAAACAGCTCTACCCAATGCTCAACAGGGAAAGCACACTGAATAGGAGGGTGTCGAGGTCCTTATACACTACACTGA
Organism: Schistocerca serialis cubense; assembly: GCF_023864345.2. Taxonomy (NCBI): domain Eukaryota; kingdom Metazoa; phylum Arthropoda; class Insecta; order Orthoptera; family Acrididae; genus Schistocerca; species Schistocerca serialis. Next base: position 22,644 of record NW_026047817.1, read on the forward strand.
TTAGACCTCTGATGACGTACGCAGCTCCCGTCTGGGGATATGCAGCTCCCACACGACTGCGCCGCCTGCAGATCATACAGAACAAAGTGCTACGAATCATTAGCAATGCTCCACGCTACACACGCACCGTGGATCTTCACCATGAATACCGCCTTGATACCCTCAAGGAAGTATTCAAGAAACACGCTACACGACTATACAGGAACTCGAGACACTCGAACAATCCTTTCATCCTCACTCTGGGAAACTACGATCACAACCACAGGTGGAAACACAAGCGACCAAAGACACTGCTAGCTAGGGCATAACCACCTATGGTAAACTAACATACACAAACAGCGACAAACGTCGGTAAGCCCCTGCATAACAGCAATACTGACTGGCAACTACCAGCTGCTATTAGAGCCGACCAACAGGCCACAGCAGGGACACCGACGAGCTCGCCCACAGACGCACGAACAATCTCCCAACACTCCCCCACACTGTGCCTCCGGTATATGACCTATCGGACACAAGACCGATAACAAACATAACTGTTGCAGGTCGCAGGACGCTGAACGAGGACTCTGTACCAGCACCCAGCGCCAGCCGCCGAGCAGCACAAACGCACAACGTCAAGGTATCGACATGCATGATACCCACTACTAACAAAGCCTATCCTTGCACAACCTATCGCAGGCAGCAAGACAACCGCTACTGCTCTTGCCGCCCGACCTAACTTTCGCAGAGGTTTTTTTCCCTTGGCTCTTGCCTTGGCACTTTTTTTCCTCTGCCCTTCAAACCGCTACCCTTCGTCAGATTTCGACCAATCTATCTTCAGATGAGCGCGTATTAATGGTTAATCCTAACCAGACGTACGCAAACATCGCAGTACCCACATCCTGCGACACCTCACTTTAGTGAATACTAACCCTTATGCAGAGATGGCAGTAGACCTTTTGTGTTGGCCATCATGCCGGTGTGGGCGTGGAGGGGCTCCACCTCTTGTTTCGCTGGGCGCAGACCGTAGCCGACTCGCCAGCCGCTGCAGGTGCTGTTTGTGCACGTTTTGCTTTGCCCGAGGAAGGAAGGATGACAGGCCGCGGCAAGGGAGGAAAGGGGCTCGGCAAGGGTGGCGCCAAGCGGCACCGCAAGGTGTTGCGCGACAACATCCAGGGCATCACGAAGCCCGCCATCCGCCGCCTGGCTCGCAGGGGCGGCGTGAAGCGCATCTCTGGTCTGATCTACGAGGAGACCCGCGGGGTGCTGAAGGTGTTCCTGGAGAACGTGATCCGCGACGCGGTGACGTACACTGAGCACGCCAAGCGCAAGACTGTGACGGCCATGGACGTGGTGTACGCCCTGAAGAGGCAGGGGCGCACCCTGTACGGTTTCGGCGGTTAGGCTGCGTCGCAGCGGGCGCTGGCCTTCCCGCGGCCGTGCTTGTGGGTGGGAGAGACTAGAAAACGGCCCTTTTCAGGGCCACCACACTGTTCGGAAGTTGAAAAGTGCGAAAGAGTCTGTGTTGTTGCTGCGTGTGTGCGCTGTGTTGTTTGTTTCTTTCTTTCTTTCCGTTTGAGCGACGTGATGTGACTGGGAGGGGAGAAGGAAAGGAAACGTGTCATGTGGCTGGCTGTGTGTGGAGCTGCTTCGTTTGTGTGTTTGTTATTGTGTGTCTTTGTATCGATCGCGACGGAGATGGCGGGCTGTGTGTTGTTGTGCGAGAGGCGGTGATTATTTGCTTGCGTGGTTTGTCTCTGTGTGTTTGTTTGCGGCGGCGTTGGGGTTTCCGAGGCAAGGCGTGTGGGCATAGGCGGCCGGATCAGCTGTTTCGTTCGTGTCGACGGCCGTTGCGCGCGGGAGTGGAGGGCGGTGTGTCGACACGCCTCCCTTTAACAATGGTCATTATTGCTGCCGTTGTCGGTTTGGAAGGCGACTGCGACCGTGCAAAATGTGTGTGTGTGTGTGTGTGTGTGTTGGGCCACACGGGCTGTGTGGACGACAAGATGGCGGACGTGCGCCGGCGGCGGCTGTGCTGTGACAGTGCAAAGTTAAAACAAAACAAGGTGCGGCGAGGACGACTGAAATTTTGCTTTGGACGTAGGTGTGTGTGGTGGCCCTGAAAAGGGCCGATTGTTGTGGGCCGAGCCGGCAAAGCGCGTTGCGTGCAGGGGAGCACGCGGCGCTGCGATTGCCTGGCCTCCTTTAGGCCTTCTTCTCGGTCTTCTTTGGCAGCAGGACGGCCTGGATGTTGGGCAGGACACCACCCTGTGCGATGGTGACGCCCGACAGGAGCTTGTTGAGCTCCTCGTCGTTGCGGATGGCAAGCTGCAGGTGGCGCGGGATGATGCGCGTCTTCTTGTTGTCGCGGGCCGCGTTTCCGGCCAGCTCGAGCACCTCAGCCGCGAGGTACTCCATGACGGCGGCGAGGTAGACGGGCGCCCCGGCGCCGACGCGCTCTGCGTAGTTTCCCTTGCGCAGGAGGCGGTGGATTCTGCCGACCGGGAACTGGAGCCCAGCCCTGCTTGAGCGGGACTTTGACTTGCCCTTGACTTTGCCTCCCTTTCCGCGTCCGGACATGGCGATGGGCTAGCGACGGTGCACACGAAACGGAAACGAAAACGACCGGTGCGAGCGGCAGCGAGTCGAGCAGCGGAGTGCGTGCCGGCGCAGCCTGCTGCTGCTCCTTTTCTGACTTCCTCTCTGTGAGGAGGTTCAGGTGGAAGTTTGTGGCCTGTTGGCCTTTACTCCCCTGGGACTTCTTGAATCTTCTTTCTTTACTAATAGGTTTTTCTCAACTGGCAAGGAGTGCCGATGTCCTATTTCTTGACTTTGTCGTTATGACGGATTTTCTTCTTCTTCTTCTTACTTGAGGGTTCTCCCTCGGTTGGGATAGTGGATATGGTGTATCCTGCTCTCTCGTACTCTCCGTGGACCAGAGCGAAGATGACGTAGCGCATTTGCCACTCAGTGAATATAGGGAAGGAATTGATCAGTTCGTAATCCTCCCTGGAAAGACCAACAAGGCCTTCTGGGTACGCAACTGGTTGGTGTGGGGGTGAAGGTTTAGAAATGTTAGGAGGAACGAAAGGATAAGGGTTGTCATGGTGGGGGTATGTACCATCGCGAAGCGATGCAGCTAGCTTCTGCGTCACAGCGCTTGCGCTGTACATATCGGGAAGCGGGAGGAATGGGACTTCTTCCCACCCTTCTTCTTGCGCTTCTGCTTCTGCGTCCGTCTTGGGCAGTGTTGCCTCCCCTTCGGCAGGCACGTCGGTCTGCGTGGCCACCGTCGCGAACTTCTTCTCTCGTGGAGGAGTCGTCTGGCTGGCGGCGTCAACTGCTGTGGCGGAAGCCGCTTTGGCCGAGCGAAGCTCCCTCGTCAGCTCAGCGATCTGACGGCGAGCCTCGCCCAGCTCCGCGAGCATGGCCGCCCTCTCTTCCGCCATGGCGGATTTGAAGGCGGACATGGCCTCCTCCACGGCACCGTTAAGGCGCCTGGTCACGTCGTCTTCTGTGCAAGTGACCACCTCTTCGTGTGTGGTGGTCACTTGCTTCTGGGTCTTCTTCGCCGGTCCCCGCCAGTTCCTTCTGTATGCGCAGGAACGGGCATTTGCCGCGTGAGCGCCGCCGCAGTTGGCGCAAGTGCAGGGGGCGTCCTTCGGCTTCTTGCAGTCGCGTGTGTCGTGTGCTTGCGCACACTTCAAGCACGCGACTGCTCCGCTGCAGTGCTTGGCGACGTGGCCAAGCTTTTGGCAGCGAAAGCACTGCGGTGTAGACTTCTTCTTCTTCTTCCCGGCTGGTCCTGCTAACGTGAGCAGCAACTCAGCCAAGGCAGCAGCTTTGCGTCCACTTCCGCGTCCCGACATCACGAGTAGTAACAGCGACAACGAGCTAACGTGTACTCTCCGCGGCGTGAGCGGGAATCGCCGGCGCAGCCGGGGTGGGGGTGCTTTATGGGCTCGGGTGCGGCGGCCGGTTGCGCGCGCGCCCCATTGGTCGGCGGCCGCAACAGGGCGAGCTGGTAAAGGTGCGGCGGCGGCTGGCGGCGGGTGCCACTGTGTGGGGAGACGCTGACTAGAGCGGAGCGCTTGCTACTGGTGTTGCTGCTGCCGTACGTTGGTTCGAGATGCCGCCCAAGACTAGCGGGAAGGCCGCCAAGAAGGCTGGCAAGGCGCAGAAGAACATTTCGAAGGGCGACAAGAAGAAGAAGCGCAAGAGGAAGGAGAGCTATGCCATCTACATCTACAAGGTGCTGAAGCAGGTGCACCCTGACACGGGCATCTCGTCGAAGGCGATGAGCATCATGAACAGCTTCGTGAACGACATTTTCGAGCGCATTGCGGCCGAGGCTTCTCGCCTGGCGCACTACAACAAGCGCTCGACCATCACGTCCCGCGAGATCCAGACCGCTGTGCGGCTGTTGCTGCCTGGCGAGCTGGCCAAGCACGCCGTGAGCGAGGGCACGAAGGCGGTGACCAAGTACACGAGCTCCAAGTAAGGAGGTGGCTCTGGAATGGAAGGAAGGATGGAGAAGGCTCCTCCGTTGCGAGAGCGGCAAAACGGCCCTTTTCAGGGCCACCAACTTGCCTTTTGCGGGAAGGGCGGAATTGTTGTTGTTGTTTGTGTGGACGGCTGTGATGTATGTGTGCATTTTGATTGTGGGTGGGGGGGCGCGTCAAAGCGTGTTGCGCGGGGTACGGCCACGAGGTTGGTCGCCGTGGCGTGGAATGGTGGCACGCCTCGTTGGCGTGGTTTTTGACCCATTGGTGTTGTTGGTGTGTGTGTGTGTGTGTGTGTTACCCGTCTGCGAGGGGGGACAGTGTGATCGGCGACTTTTGTGTCACCGTAACGACGGCCGTTTGCGGGTTTGTTTTTTTGCACATCATACATGGCGAGGGTGAAATGTGAAATGTGAAATGTTTTTGTTTGGTTTTTTTTGCCGCCCACTATTCCCTTTGCTGTACGCCGAGTTTGACAATGGTGCGACGTAACTGCAGCGTGGAGGTGTGTGAGTGACGTTGAAATGAACGTGCCATTAAGACGCATTGTTGTTGTATTGTACTGTACGTGTACGGCGACACGCACGATGATGTACCATTCGACTCTGATGTTTGATAGCCGTGTCTGACTGATTGCGTACGACGCACGCACACCGATGTCGTCATTCAAGATGCACGCTAGACGACGACGGCGGCGGCGGCGGCGGTCGTTTGTTTGGCGAATGTCTGTACACGTGTTTGTCTGTGTCCATCCGGTATGTATTTGTTTGTTTGAAAGTGTTTTGTGTGTCGGTGACGTGGTCCGATCCGTCGCCCCCTGAGTAACTGTCGATCGGCGCGATAGACCGGCGTCACGCAACTGAACCGAAGTCTTGGGCACACCCGTCATACTGTTGTACACCGTCGCGCTGAGAACGGTAACGAAAGGTTGACTTTGATCGGTCGAATGTCTGGGCAGAACGTGAGGAATGAGGCAAGAGTGCAAGGACGGGGGGCAAAAGAGAGAGGAAGGGAAAAAGGGGAGAAACGCATTCGTAGAGCAACGGAACGTTCCCGTGTGGGAGGCGTATTGGAGCCGCACTGAAATGCGTTTAACGGCGGCGCGGCTGCAAGTGTCTGCCGTGGTGAACGTTACCTTTGACGGCTGCATTGGGCTTTGCCTTTGCTTTTGCTTTCGCTTTCGCTTTCGCTTTCCCGGATGTACGTAACGTTTGTTGATATGGTTCTGAGGAAGAGTGTATGACAGTGCCGTGCCGTCCATGTTCGTGTGCCCTCCCATTGTGTGTATGCTATTGTCTGTGTACTTGAATGATGTATGTAGGTGTTAGTGGACATGTTTTACCAGTGGGGGGAAATGGATCGTCGATAGTTGCCGTCACTCTGTCACGGTCGAGATGACGCACCCTCCGTACAGAAAGGTGTCGAGAAAGTGAGTGTGTGTGTGTGTGTGTGCGTGCGTCCGTGAATTGGCAGTGTTTGGAGGTGGGCGTGCCCTGGATGTGGCCCGGAAAAGGCTGTTCGTTAGGCGGTAGTGTTGTGTGGACAGGGGAGGGGCATGCGTAACGCTGCTGGCATGGCATTTCGGGAGATGGGAGGGGGCAAACGAGGAAACGAGGAGCGGCGGCCAAAGACGGGACGGGGAGGGGCGCGGTGTGGGTGGCTTGCGCCTGTGCTCGGCGTTGTGGTTTGTGCAAAAGAGGAGGAGAAAAACAATGTGAGTTGCCAGGGAGGGGAGCGGTGTTGTGTTGTGGTTGTCGTGGTGTAGCCGCAGACGCGGCTGTCAGTGAACGTGGCGAGACGGACGGATGCGCGGAGGGGCGGGGGCGGCGCATTTCGCCGGTGCCGTGCCGTGCCGTGCCATGCCTGAAAGCCGCGTGGTCGCTGTGTTGTTGGTGGCGTGGGGGCGAGGAGAGTACCGTACGGGTGTGCTTGTGCGCCGGAAATGGCACACTGCGCCCGCCCGTCTTGGAGGCTGATGGCTGTGGTGTGGAAATGGGGCGCGGTGATGTTGAAGCAGTTGAAGAACAGAAAAGAAACCAAGAAAACGGAAGGCGTGATGCGGCGGTGGTGGTGAGAGCGGGAAAAACAAAACAAAAAAAAAAAACAACAAAAAAAAAAGAAGGAAAAACAACAAGAAACAAAAAAGAAAACAAAAAGTCTATCAATATTAAAATGTAAATGGAAATGGAAATGGACCCAGGTATAACCTCCCTGCACAAATAGCAGAGAGTCCGATGATAATAAAAATGTGCCAGAATGTTAACGTCCCTACAAAACAAACCCAACGATAATATTAATGAAAGAGTGAACCGTATGTAACATTGCAACAGACATAATGAAACCTGATAAATTGTATAAGGGCAGCAGCGTTGACCTTTGGCCCTGTATTCAGAATAAAAAGAGCCAAAGATCGTTACCCCAATGAAAAAGACACTGAAACACGTATGTAACATAGTAGCGATGGCGAGACATTGTAGCATCTGTGACCAGAGAGTTTGCGCTGGACTGCGCGAGTGTTGCGAGCGGTTCTCAGTCAGTCAGTCTGTCAGTAGTCGTTGCGAGTCCGTAGCTCTGTGTAGTTGAGGGCTGTACTCTGTCAGTAGTCGTCGCGTGCAGTACGCTAATAGTCGTCATGCAGAGCGGTCGGTCAGTAGTAGCAGCCGAGTGCGGTTGTGTGATGTAGGCGGTCGGCAACACTGGTCGAGATGGTGAATAAGGTATACTGTTAATTAATATAATCATTAGATAATGAAAAATTGTAATTATTCTCCAACAAGTTCCCCAATAATAATTTTTATTTCAAAAGCATTTTTCAAACATTTAATTTTTTATTGAACTAAAGAGTTCGTTCCACTTCTTTGAAGAAAAATGTCACTAAAATCACAAAAAAAGAGAATATTATTATTTGCAATGCAGTTCCTCCAAGCGCTGCGCAACAACCAGAGCAGAAATGTGACATCCATTTATTCGGAGGTAAGACTTTAATTCTGATTGTTTTGCACAGGGCCAAAGACCGATATTTCGGTTTAATTGAAGTTTCTTGTCACTGAACGGACTTTTGTAAATGTTGTGTGAAGACTTTATATTTGAGTCTGATTGCGAATTTCACATTTTTGTTGCCATTTTCAAGACCTCTCATTGTGGGCGAGGTTACAATTAGCGCAATGTCCATTAGCATCCGTAAATAACATTGTCCATTATTTTAAATTTTGCTGGGAGGTTACAACACACACACAAAAAAAAAAAAAAACAAAAAATTGCATTTATATCCGCTCCTCAATTGTAGATACCCCTTACACAGCTGTGTGCAATGAATGAGTGCTGGCTGGTAATTAATTGCACTCCTTGGAGGGAAATGCCATAGGAAGTAGTCTTTAAAAAGTGAATGTTTTTCGTTAAGAGACAAAAGTTACTTTCGAAAAAAGGTAATAGTGGGGCTTTTGTTGTTGAACAAAAGAGGTACAATGAACATACGTTATCAGATTTGCGCAATGCAGCGTCACACCACCTTTTTGATTATAACACAATATACTATACATCGTCCCGAACCGTGACCAGAGTCGCGAGACGAGCAGAGCACGCCGCCGACGCCCGCTCAGTACAACCGTCCACCCGCTACTACTGTCGACCGACTACTACCTCTCCCGACTCGCGCTACAATATATATAACAACTGTTCCTGGCGACCCGGTGCGTGCCACTACTGTCGTCTGGCGCGGTCCAAGCGCCGACTAGCAGCGATAAAGAACTCTCTGGTCAGACAGAGATGCTGTCATGCCTCGCCATCGCTCTGGTAATGAATACATACGTGTTGCAGCGTGCGTACCACCGGAACACGCAGTGGCGGAGCCAAAGACTGTGTTGTCGAGGTCGAGTGCGAGTGGGAAGAGAGGCAGCGTCGGCACGGAGATGCAAGCGAGCGCGAGACGCACGGGGGCTGCGGCGTGGCGCGTTTGCGGTCGGCGCCTTTGGTGGCAACGGCCGGGACAAGCAGCGGTGTATGGTGTGGTGCGGGGCGGACAGGGGCGGCGGTGGACGGGGAGGAGGCGGCGCGACGACGGCATGGGGGCGAAAACGGGACGGGGGACGGCGGATGTTGAGAGGCGTCACGCGCGGGCAGGACACAGACACAGAGACACACAGATTGGAAAGGGAGGGTGCGCGGTAGTAGTTGGGAATGTGCGTACCGTGCGGGATGGGAGTGGGCGAGGAACACGGTCGTGGCCCCTGTTTTGGGTGCGTGTGATGACGTCGGTGTGTTGTGGGAAGGGAAGGTGCTGTGGCGGCGGCGCGTAATGGGCGTAGGCCGAAAAGAGAAAGGAACGTGGGCAGTGTGTTGGCAAGCGTCGGTTCGACTGCGACGTTGATGGGCAGGGCAGGGCAGGGCAGGGCAAGGTTAATGGTGGTAGGAGTAGGCGTGTGGGCGCAAAAAATCTGCCGCTGCAGGCGGTGCCGTAACCGCCATGGCGGGAAGGAGAGAGGGCCAAAGAAAGAAAGAAAGAAAGAAAGAAAGAAAGAAAGAAGAAAACAAAAAAAAAAAAAAAAAGGTCGTGTTGTGTTGATGCGCAGGCAGACGCGTACAGAGGGACGAGCCCGGTCTGCAGCAGGGTGTGGCCGTGCCGAGTGCAGAGCAGCGGCGGCTCGGTTCGGTTCGGCCCGGCCCGGCGGGCCGCGCTGTTGTCGCGGACGTGAGCGCCCCCTGGCGGGTGGCCGGAGGCGGCGCGGCGTGTTGGACGTGTGGCTGGTGGCAGTGCACAATTTGCGAGTGGCTGGCGGTGTGGTGTGGCGGTTGGCGCGTCGGGCGGCGGAGAGGTATGTGTTGCGGGCGCCCTTTGCTGCGCTGCGTCGTTGCGTGTGCCGTACAGGGCGGGCGCTTGTCGACTGTGTGGGCGGTGTGGCGAATTGGCGTGAAACGGCTGCCGAGAGGTGTGTGGTAGCGAGCCGGTCGGTGGTGTCAGTGCGAAGGGGAATGTGCGTGCGTTTGGCGGTTTCGGTGTGCTTTTTGCGGCGTGAGAGTGGGAATTAGTGGGGCCGGCTGTTGTGTTGGTTCCTTGTGTCTTGTGTCGCGTAGCTTGATGGCAACGTGGAAGGACGCCGGTTTCGTTTCGAGCCTTGCGTGTGGTTGTCGACGTTGACTGGTTGGCGTGTGCCGATGCACGTGCATGTGTGGGTCGCGAGTGCGTTTTTGGCTGGCTGTGTGTGTGTGTGTGTGTGTTTTGGGGGGGAAGGGGGAGGCGGTGGTGAAAGTGCAGTCGTTGCCACGGGCGTCGTCGGGTGGGGCTGGGGCTGTGCGTCGTGGCGGAAAGGTGGTAGGTTGCGGGAAGCGAGCCCGTCGTTGACGGTGTCGCGTGAGTTGTGAATCGAGTGGGGCGCGGGGCGCGGGGCGCGGGACAGGAGCAGCGTGCCGCTGCGTCGTGGTCGTCAGCAGAGGCTGTGCGTGTGCTTGTCCTTTTTGTGGGCGGTTCGTGCGAGGCGTTTTTGTTTTGTGTTGCCCTAGTTGTTAGTTTATTTTGTTTGTGTTTGTTATTTTGAGACGACGACTGGTTGGTGGCGTGCGCGCGAAGTGGCGGTGTGCGCTTCCCGTGTCGTTTGTGTTGTTTGGTTTTTTTGTTTTTGTGTGTTTTTTTTTTTTTTTTGCACTGGGCCCCGGTGGGTGGGTGCGTGTGTGTCGATTGCCGGCTGGCGAAAGGTGCGCCATCGGCGGGGTGGGTCGCCGGCACAAGTAGAGGCGGCGGCGTTGTTGCTGTTGTTGTGTGGTGTTTGTTTTGTTCGGCTGTGTCGGCGAGCTGTGTTGCGGTGCGTGTGAATGGTGGTGCAAAAGTGCTGGCGTTGGGGCTGCGACTGCGACGGCGGCGAGCCGCGGGCGCGCCATTGATAGTGATGTTGTGAACAGCGGCTGTGTACGGTAGTGGTGTTGTTGTAGCACGACGTGCATCCGGGCCGGCGCGGAAAGCGCAGTTGCGGGCGGTTGCCCTTCGGTGCCAGCCATGTCGCGTGAGCGGCGGGTTGCTCTGGTGTCGACACGTGGTGCTCTGGGTTGTTGTGTGGTGCCCTTTGGCCGGTGGGGGTGGTTCGCGTGTGTCTCGTTCGCGCTCGGTGTCTGGTCGTGGTCGTGCTGCTCCCCCGTCTGTCGGCGGTTTCCGACGTCGTCTGTACGTGTTTGTTCGTTTGCGGCGTGCCTGCCGACGTCGTCCCGTCGCGACCTTTCAACCGAAAGTGTGGCGCCCGAAGGTGAACGAACGTAACCCTGACCTCGGCGCTTTACGCTGAGCCGAGCGAACCGAACCGAACCGAACCTAACCTGTGGTGTGGCGAGGTGAGCTCAGCCTGTGAGCCCCTAACGTCTACGTAAGGTAAGCTGTCCGGCTCACGCCTCACGTTTGAACGCTTTTTTAACCTACGTTTGACGCTTCTTAACCTAGCACTGACCCCTTAACCTAACGTGTAACCTAACCTAACCTAACCTAACCTAACCTAACCTAACCTAACCTCTGACGCCTGACGTGTTTGAATGCTTAACCTAAGTTTGACGCTTAACCTAACCCAAGTCCCCTTAACCTAACCCACGTCCACCTAACCTAACCTAACGTAGACGTGTAAACGTAATGTGTAACGCGTAACGTGTAAGGTCGGCTGTCGTGTGTGCTTGACGGCAGATTGGGTTGGTCTGTAGATTCGGATTGCGGTTTGCCTCGGTCGAGGGGTTGGGTCGGAAGCGGCGAGGGGCGGCGGCGCCTGTTGCGCAGGCGGCGTCCGTTTGCGGCGGGCAATTGTTGAGAAACGGCTGTGAATGTTGGCGGGCGAGAGGAGGAGGACGGCGCGCGATGTGGCCCGACGGCTGCGGGCCGATCGGGAAACGGCGGGAGGGCGACGGAAGGCGATGGGGCGGCGGAGGCGCGTTTGCACGGCCGTCATCGCCGCACGCCTCGGCTTGTGTGGCTGTGGCGCCGGCCGCGCTGGCCGGGCTGCCGCGGCGACGGTGTGGGAGTTTTGCCGAAGGTTTGGCCATTGTGGCGGGTCGTCGGCTGGGGCTGTGGGGGCGGCATTTGGGCGGGGGCGGCGATTCTCGGCGGGCCGACCCAGGCTGTAGCGCGCGGTAGCTGCAGTTTGGCCGTGGTTTGCGGCGCTGCCGTGGCGACTGGTTGGCGACTGTGGTGTGGCTGTGTGTAGCCCCATCCTCGGTGGTTTGAAAGGCGCGGGCGGTTGTGGCGCAGGTTTGGGGCTGCTCCGCACAGGCTGTCGGACGTTGGGCGGTAGCAAGCGCGGGAGGCGCGGCGCGGCGGCGCGCAGAGTGGCGGCCGCTCTCTCGGCCGTCCGCGCCCGCCCGCGACACTGGCTGGGCCTTGTGATTCTCTGCTCTGCTGCTGTGCTGTGCTTGCGTGCCTGCCGTCCCGCTCGCTCTCGCTGTGTGTTACGCGCGTCGTCGAAATGGCAGATCAGGCGGCTACGAACGAGACTGCTGCGGCACCCGCCGCCACCGGCACTACGAAGAAGGCCAAGTCTGCGTCGTCTGCGAAGAAGCCGCGCGCCAAGCCTGCGCACCCGCGCACCTCTGAGATGGTGACGGCCGCCATCAAGAGTCTGAAGGAGCGCGGCGGGTCGTCGCTGCAGGCGATCAAGAAGTACATAGCCGCGCACTACAAGCTGGACGCGGAGAAGCTGGCGCCGTTTATCAAGAAGTACCTCAAGTCGGCCGTCGTGGCGGGCGAGCTGGTGCAGACGAAGGGGAAGGGCGCGTCCGGCTCGTTCAAGCTTGCCGGCGCCGGCGGCGGGGGGGCGGCCGAGGGCGGCAAGGCCCGTGCTGGCGGTGCCAAGAAGAAGCGCGCCGCTCCGGCCAGCAAGGAGAAGAAGGGCGCCCGTGCGGCCGGCGCAAAGAAGGCTGGTGGCGTGAAGGCGGCGACCGGTCGGAAGGCGGGCGCCGCCAAGAAGGCGTCTGCGGCGTCGGCCGCTCCCGCGGGTGCGAAGAAGGCGGCTGCGGCCAAGCCGGCCAAGGCCAAGTCGCCGTCGAAGGCGAAGAAGGCCGCCAAGGTTCCGACGAAGAAGCCGAAGGCGCCGCGCCCGAAGAAGGCGACGACGCCGTCTAAGGCGAAGGCTTCGCCCAAGAAGAAGAAGTAGAGTAGAGGAGAAAGAGATGGGAATGGAAGGGTTTGGCGCTTGACTCCATCGTCCCCACCCCCCGTCGTCGTCTAGTGGCGCGCAAGAGACGCGCGGCCCAAAACGGCCCTTCTCAGGGCCATCAAAGCACGTCGGGGAAGGTTTTGATTGTCGTGTTGCGTTTGGTGTGGGTGTCTGTCTGGCGTTTCTGTATGCCCGTGGGGATGCTGTTTGCGTGCCGTGGTGGTTGGATTGCGGGGGTCGGTGGCGGGTGTGGGCGGCGGTAGCGGTAAGCGGTGTTGTTGTTGTTGTTGTTGTCGTGGTTGATTGTCGCCGTGTTTGTGGCGGCGGCCGACGGTTGGTTTTCTGTCACGTTGTTTTGTTTGAATACGTTGGTTGGCTTGCCTGCGTTCGTTCTTCTCGGATGTCTGTCTTGTCGAGTCGTGTCTGGTCTTTGTTTTGTTTTGTTCCTTTGTGTGTGTGTGTGTTATGTTTTGCAACGGGGGGCACGTTGAGATGCGGAAGGAGTCGGCGGGGATTTCGGTGGCGTGTAGAGCGAGCGAGCGAGCGCGCCTGCCTGGCCGTTGGCCGTCGGAGTGGAGTGCGGGTTTTTTTGTTTTCGAAACGAAAGCGGCGGCCGGCCAGCCACCCGTGCGGTGTGACGTCGGCCGTTGGGTATTGTGCGCTTTGAGCGCCGGGGAGGGATGATGTGTGATTGTTGCGCGCTGCTAGCAGGCAGGCAGAGTGAGCGGGTGTGGCGGACGGACGGGAAGTGGTGGTTTTTGTTTTTGGGTTGCGGGGCGAGAGGCAGGCGACCGACAAAGTTTGCTCGCGACGGAGAGATGTTAGTGGCCCTGAAAAGGGCCGTTTTTGTTTGTGCGGTGCGGTGCCGCGGCGCGGTTTAGGCGCGCTCGCCGCGGATGCGGCGCGCGAGCTGGATGTCCTTGGGCATGATGGTGACGCGCTTGGCGTGGATTGCGCACAGGTTGGTGTCTTCGAAGAGGCCGACGAGGTAGGCCTCGCTGGCCTCCTGCAGGGCCATGACTGCGGAGCTCTGGAAGCGCAGGTCGGTCTTGAAGTCCTGGGCGATCTCGCGCACTAGGCGCTGGAATGGCAGCTTGCGGATGAGCAGCTCTGTGCTCTTCTGGTAGCGCCTGATTTCTCGCAGGGCGACGGTGCCCGGCCTGTAGCGGTGGGGCTTCTTGACGCCTCCGGTGGCGGGCGCGCTCTTCCTCGCCGCCTTGGTGGCGAGCTGTTTGCGCGGCGCCTTTCCGCCGGTGGACTTGCGGGCCGTTTGCTTTGTGCGGGCCATGGCGGTAGCGGTAGCGGAGCGGCGTGCGTGGAGGTTAGGTGCGGCGCGGCGTCCGGTGCTGCCTTGACAACGGGCCCGCGCGCCTCCGTGCTGCGCTTATATGCCCTCGGTTGCGCGTGGTGGGGGGAGGGCGGGCCAGAGTCTATATAGGGGGGCGGCGGGCGCGCTGGGCGCAGACCGTAGCCGACTCGCCAGCCGCTGCAGGTGCTGTTTGTGCACGTTTTGCTTTGCCCGAGGAAGGAAGGATGACAGGCCGCGGCAAGGGAGGAAAGGGGCTCGGCAAGGGTGGCGCCAAGCGGCACCGCAAGGTGTTGCGCGACAACATCCAGGGCATCACGAAGCCCGCCATCCGCCGCCTGGCTCGCAGGGGCGGCGTGAAGCGCATCTCTGGTCTGATCTACGAGGAGACCCGCGGGGTGCTGAAGGTGTTCCTGGAGAACGTGATCCGCGACGCGGTGACGTACACTGAGCACGCCAAGCGCAAGACTGTGACGGCCATGGACGTGGTGTACGCCCTGAAGAGGCAGGGGCGCACCCTGTACGGTTTCGGCGGTTAGGCTGCGTCGCAGCGGGCGCTGGCCTTCCCGCGGCCGTGCTTGTGGGTGGGAGAGACTAGAAAACGGCCCTTTTCAGGGCCACCACACTGTTCGGAAGTTGAAAAGTGCGAAAGAGTCTGTGTTGTTGCTGCGTGTGTGCGCTGTGTTGTTTGTTTCTTTCTTTCTTTCCGTTTGAGCGACGTGATGTGACTGGGAGGGGAGAAGGAAAGGAAACGTGTCATGTGGCTGGCTGTGTGTGGAGCTGCTTCGTTTGTGTGTTTGTTATTGTGTGTCTTTGTATCGATCGCGACGGAGATGGCGGGCTGTGTGTTGTTGTGCGAGAGGCGGTGATTATTTGCTTGCGTGGTTTGTCTCTGTGTGTTTGTTTGCGGCGGCGTTGGGGTTTCCGAGGCAAGGCGTGTGGGCATAGGCGGCCGGATCAGCTGTTTCGTTCGTGTCGACGGCCGTTGCGCGCGGGAGTGGAGGGCGGTGTGTCGACACGCCTCCCTTTAACAATGGTCATTATTGCTGCCGTTGTCGGTTTGGAAGGCGACTGCGACCGTGCAAAATGTGTGTGTGTGTGTGTGTGTGTGTTGGGCCACACGGGCTGTGTGGACGACAAGATGGCGGACGTGCGCCGGCGGCGGCTGTGCTGTGACAGTGCAAAGTTAAAACAAAACAAGGTGCGGCGAGGACGACTGAAATTTTGCTTTGGACGTAGGTGTGTGTGGTGGCCCTGAAAAGGGCCGATTGTTGTGGGCCGAGCCGGCAAAGCGCGTTGCGTGCAGGGGAGCACGCGGCGCTGCGATTGCCTGGCCTCCTTTAGGCCTTCTTCTCGGTCTTCTTTGGCAGCAGGACGGCCTGGATGTTGGGCAGGACACCACCCTGTGCGATGGTGACGCCCGACAGGAGCTTGTTGAGCTCCTCGTCGTTGCGGATGGCAAGCTGCAGGTGGCGCGGGATGATGCGCGTCTTCTTGTTGTCGCGGGCCGCGTTTCCGGCCAGCTCGAGCACCTCAGCCGCGAGGTACTCCATGACGGCGGCGAGGTAGACGGGCGCCCCGGCGCCGACGCGCTCTGCGTAGTTTCCCTTGCGCAGGAGGCGGTGGATTCTGCCGACCGGGAACTGGAGCCCAGCCCTGCTTGAGCGGGACTTTGACTTGCCCTTGACTTTGCCTCCCTTTCCGCGTCCGGACATGGCGATGGGCTAGCGACGGTGCACACGAAACGGAAACGAAAACGACCGGTGCGAGCGGCAGCGAGTCGAGCAGCGGAGTGCGTGCCGGCGCAGCCGCTGCTGCTGCTTTTCTGACTTCCTCACTGTGAGGAGGTTCAGGTGGAAGTTTGTGGCCTGTTGGCCTTTACTCCCCTGGGATGATTGATGAGTCTTCTTTCTTGACTTGTAGGTTGTTCTGTACTGGCAAGGAGTGCCGATAACCTATTTTCTGTATTTGTCGGTGTGACGACTTTTCTTTTTCTTCTTGGCTGTTGTTGAGGGCCCTTCCTCGGTTGGGATGTTGTGCAAAATGCATCCCGCTTTATCATACTCCCCGTTGACGAGAGCGATGATGATACAGCGCATCTGCGCATCTGTGAAGATAGGGTAGGAGTCAATCAGATTGAACTCCTCCCTAGAAAGACCCAGAAGGCCTTCAGGATACCCGAGTGGGCGATGCGGGAGTTGTGGTTTAGGATGGTTAGGAGGAACGAAGGGATAAGGGTTGTCGTGGTGGGGGTAAGTACCGTCGCGAAGCGATGCAGCGATCTTCTGCGTCACAGCGCTTGCGCTGTACATGTCCGGAAGCGGGAGGAATGGGACTTCTTCCCACTCGTCTTCGTGCGCTGCTGCCTCGGTGTCCGTCTTGGGCTCCCCTTCGGCAGGCACGTCGGTCTGCGTGGCCACCGTCGCAAACTTCTTCTCTCGTGGAGGAGTCGTCTGGCTGGCGGTGTCGACCGCTGTGGCGGAAGCTGCCTTGGCTGAGCGAAGCTCCTGCGTCAGCTCAGCAATCTGACGCCGAGCCTCGCCCAGTTCCGCCAGCATGGCCGCCCTCTCTTCCGCCATGGCGGATTTGAAGGCGGACATGGCTTCTTCTACGGCGTCGTTGAGGCGCCTGGTCATGACGTCTTCTGATCGAGTGACCACCTCTTCGCGTGTGGTGGTCACTTGCTTCTGCGTCTTCTCTGGTCCGCGCCAATTTCTCCTGTACGCGCAGGAACGGGCGTTAGCCGCGTGTGCGCCACCGCAGTTGGCGCATGTGCAGGGGGCGTCCTTCGGCTTCTTGCAGTCGCGTGTGTCGTGTGCTTGCGCACACTTCAAACACGCGACTGCTCCGCTGCAGTGCTTGGCGACGTGGCCAAGCTTTTGGCAGCGAAAGCACTGCGGTGTAGACTTCTTCTTCTTCTTCCCGGCTGGTCCTGCTAACGTGAGCAGCAACTCAGCCAAGGCAGCAGCTTTGCGTCCACTTCCGCGTCCCGACATCACGAGTAGTAACAGCGACAACGAGCTAACGTGTACTCTCCGCGGCGTGAGCGGGAATCGCCGGCGCAGCCGGGGTGGGGGTGCTTTATGGGCTCGGGTGCGGCGGCCGGTTGCGCGCGCGCCCCATTGGTCGGCGGCCGCAACAGGGCGAGCTGGTAAAGGTGCGGCGGCGGCTGGCGGCGGGTGCCACTGTGTGGGGAGACGCTGACTAGAGCGGAGCGCTTGCTACTGGTGTTGCTGCTGCCGTACGTTGGTTCGAGATGCCGCCCAAGACTAGCGGGAAGGCCGCCAAGAAGGCTGGCAAGGCGCAGAAGAACATTTCGAAGGGCGACAAGAAGAAGAAGCGCAAGAGGAAGGAGAGCTATGCCATCTACATCTACAAGGTGCTGAAGCAGGTGCACCCTGACACGGGCATCTCGTCGAAGGCGATGAGCATCATGAACAGCTTCGTGAACGACATTTTCGAGCGCATTGCGGCCGAGGCTTCTCGCCTGGCGCACTACAACAAGCGCTCGACCATCACGTCCCGCGAGATCCAGACCGCTGTGCGGCTGTTGCTGCCTGGCGAGCTGGCCAAGCACGCCGTGAGCGAGGGCACGAAGGCGGTGACCAAGTACACGAGCTCCAAGTAAGGAGGTGGCTCTGGAATGGAAGGAAGGATGGAGAAGGCTCCTCCGTTGCGAGAGCGGCAAAACGGCCCTTTTCAGGGCCACCAACTTGCCTTTTGCGGGAAGGGCGGAATTGTTGTTGTTGTTTGTGTGGACGGCTGTGATGTATGTGTGCATTTTGATTGTGGGTGGGGGGGCGCGTCAAAGCGTGTTGCGCGGGGTACGGCCACGAGGTTGGTCGCCGTGGCGTGGAATGGTGGCACGCCTCGTTGGCGTGGTTTTTGACCCATTGGTGTTGTTGGTGTGTGTGTGTGTGTGTGTGTTACCCGTCTGCGAGGGGGGACAGTGTGATCGGCGACTTTTGTGTCACCGTAACGACGGCCGTTTGCGGGTTTGTTTTTTTGCACATCATACATGGCGAGGGTGAAATGTGAAATGTGAAATGTTTTTGTTTGGTTTTTTTTGCCGCCCACTATTCCCTTTGCTGTACGCCGAGTTTGACAATGGTGCGACGTAACTGCAGCGTGGAGGTGTGTGAGTGACGTTGAAATGAACGTGCCATTAAGACGCATTGTTGTTGTATTGTACTGTACGTGTACGGCGACACGCACGATGATGTACCATTCGACTCTGATGTTTGATAGCCGTGTCTGACTGATTGCGTACGACGCACGCACACCGATGTCGTCATTCAAGATGCACGCTAGACGACGACGGCGGCGGCGGCGGCGGTCGTTTGTTTGGCGAATGTCTGTACACGTGTTTGTCTGTGTCCATCCGGTATGTATTTGTTTGTTTGAAAGTGTTTTGTGTGTCGGTGACGTGGTCCGATCCGTCGCCCCCTGAGTAACTGTCGATCGGCGCGATAGACCGGCGTCACGCAACTGAACCGAAGTCTTGGGCACACCCGTCATACTGTTGTACACCGTCGCGCTGAGAACGGTAACGAAAGGTTGACTTTGATCGGTCGAATGTCTGGGCAGAACGTGAGGAATGAGGCAAGAGTGCAAGGACGGGGGGCAAAAGAGAGAGGAAGGGAAAAAGGGGAGAAACGCATTCGTAGAGCAACGGAACGTTCCCGTGTGGGAGGCGTATTGGAGCCGCACTGAAATGCGTTTAACGGCGGCGCGGCTGCAAGTGTCTGCCGTGGTGAACGTTACCTTTGACGGCTGCATTGGGCTTTGCCTTTGCTTTTGCTTTCGCTTTCGCTTTCGCTTTCCCGGATGTACGTAACGTTTGTTGATATGGTTCTGAGGAAGAGTGTATGACAGTGCCGTGCCGTCCATGTTCGTGTGCCCTCCCATTGTGTGTATGCTATTGTCTGTGTACTTGAATGATGTATGTAGGTGTTAGTGGACATGTTTTACCAGTGGGGGGAAATGGATCGTCGATAGTTGCCGTCACTCTGTCACGGTCGAGATGACGCACCCTCCGTACAGAAAGGTGTCGAGAAAGTGAGTGTGTGTGTGTGTGTGTGCGTGCGTCCGTGAATTGGCAGTGTTTGGAGGTGGGCGTGCCCTGGATGTGGCCCGGAAAAGGCTGTTCGTTAGGCGGTAGTGTTGTGTGGACAGGGGAGGGGCATGCGTAACGCTGCTGGCATGGCATTTCGGGAGATGGGAGGGGGCAAACGAGGAAACGAGGAGCGGCGGCCAAAGACGGGACGGGGAGGGGCGCGGTGTGGGTGGCTTGCGCCTGTGCTCGGCGTTGTGGTTTGTGCAAAAGAGGAGGAGAAAAACAATGTGAGTTGCCAGGGAGGGGAGCGGTGTTGTGTTGTGGTTGTCGTGGTGTAGCCGCAGACGCGGCTGTCAGTGAACGTGGCGAGACGGACGGATGCGCGGAGGGGCGGGGGCGGCGCATTTCGCCGGTGCCGTGCCGTGCCGTGCCATGCCTGAAAGCCGCGTGGTCGCTGTGTTGTTGGTGGCGTGGGGGCGAGGAGAGTACCGTACGGGTGTGCTTGTGCGCCGGAAATGGCACACTGCGCCCGCCCGTCTTGGAGGCTGATGGCTGTGGTGTGGAAATGGGGCGCGGTGATGTTGAAGCAGTTGAAGAACAGAAAAGAAACCAAGAAAACGGAAGGCGTGATGCGGCGGTGGTGGTGAGAGCGGGAAAAACAAAACAAAAAAAAAAAAAAAAAATAACAACAAAAAAAAAGAAGGAAAAACAACAAGAAACAAAAAAGAAAACAAAAAGTCTATCAATATTAAAATGTAAATGGAAATGGAAATGGACCCAGGTATAACCTCCCTGCACAAATAGCAGAGAGTCCGATGATAATAAAAATGTGCCAGAATGTTAACGTCCCTACAAAACAAACCCAACGATAATATTAATGAAAGAGTGAACCGTATGTAACATTGCAACAGACATAATGAAACCTGATAAATTGTATAAGGGCAGCAGCGTTGACCTTTGGCCCTGTATTCAGAATAAAAAGAGCCAAAGATCGTTACCCCAATGAAAAAGACACTGAAACACGTATGTAACATAGTAGCGATGGCGAGACATTGTAGCATCTGTGACCAGAGAGTTTGCGCTGGACTGCGCGAGTGTTGCGAGCGGTTCTCAGTCAGTCAGTCTGTCAGTAGTCGTTGCGAGTCCGTAGCTCTGTGTAGTTGAGGGCTGTACTCTGTCAGTAGTCGTCGCGTGCAGTACGCTAATAGTCGTCATGCAGAGCGGTCGGTCAGTAGTAGCAGCCGAGTGCGGTTGTGTGATGTAGGCGGTCGGCAACACTGGTCGAGATGGTGAATAAGGTATACTGTTAATTAATATAATCATTAGATAATGAAAAATTGTAATTATTCTCCAACAAGTTCCCCAATAATAATTTTTATTTCAAAAGCATTTTTCAAACATTTAATTTTTTATTGAACTAAAGAGTTCGTTCCACTTCTTTGAAGAAAAATGTCACTAAAATCACAAAAAAAGAGAATATTATTATTTGCAATGCAGTTCCTCCAAGCGCTGCGCAACAACCAGAGCAGAAATGTGACATCCATTTATTCGGAGGTAAGACTTTAATTCTGATTGTTTTGCACAGGGCCAAAGACCGATATTTCGGTTTAATTGAAGTTTCTTGTCACTGAACGGACTTTTGTAAATGTTGTGTGAAGACTTTATATTTGAGTCTGATTGCGAATTTCACATTTTTGTTGCCATTTTCAAGACCTCTCATTGTGGGCGAGGTTACAATTAGCGCAATGTCCATTAGCATCCGTAAATAACATTGTCCATTATTTTAAATTTTGCTGGGAGGTTACAACACACACACAAAAAAAAAAAAAAAAAAAATTGCATTTATATCCGCTCCTCAATTGTAGATACCCCTTACACAGCTGTGTGCAATGAATGAGTGCTGGCTGGTAATTAATTGCACTCCTTGGAGGGAAATGCCATAGGAAGTAGTCTTTAAAAAGTGAATGTTTTTCGTTAAGAGACAAAAGTTACTTTCGAAAAAAGGTAATAGTGGGGCTTTTGTTGTTGAACAAAAGAGGTACAATGAACATACGTTATCAGATTTGCGCAATGCAGCGTCACACCACCTTTTTGATTATAACACAATATACTATACATCGTCCCGAACCGTGACCAGAGTCGCGAGACGAGCAGAGCACGCCGCCGACGCCCGCTCAGTACAACCGTCCACCCGCTACTACTGTCGACCGACTACTACCTCTCCCGACTCGCGCTACAATATATATAACAACTGTTCCTGGCGACCCGGTGCGTGCCACTACTGTCGTCTGGCGCGGTCCAAGCGCCGACTAGCAGCGATAAAGAACTCTCTGGTCAGACAGAGATGCTGTCATGCCTCGCCATCGCTCTGGTAATGAATACATACGTGTTGCAGCGTGCGTACCACCGGAACACGCAGTGGCGGAGCCAAAGACTGTGTTGTCGAGGTCGAGTGCGAGTGGGAAGAGAGGCAGCGTCGGCACGGAGATGCAAGCGAGCGCGAGACGCACGGGGGCTGCGGCGTGGCGCGTTTGCGGTCGGCGCCTTTGGTGGCAACGGCCGGGACAAGCAGCGGTGTATGGTGTGGTGCGGGGCGGACAGGGGCGGCGGTGGACGGGGAGGAGGCGGCGCGACGACGGCATGGGGGCGAAAACGGGACGGGGGACGGCGGATGTTGAGAGGCGTCACGCGCGGGCAGGACACAGACACAGAGACACACAGATTGGAAAGGGAGGGTGCGCGGTAGTAGTTGGGAATGTGCGTACCGTGCGGGATGGGAGTGGGCGAGGAACACGGTCGTGGCCCCTGTTTTGGGTGCGTGTGATGACGTCGGTGTGTTGTGGGAAGGGAAGGTGCTGTGGCGGCGGCGCGTAATGGGCGTAGGCCGAAAAGAGAAAGGAACGTGGGCAGTGTGTTGGCAAGCGTCGGTTCGACTGCGACGTTGATGGGCAGGGCAGGGCAGGGCAGGGCAAGGTTAATGGTGGTAGGAGTAGGCGTGTGGGCGCAAAAAATCTGCCGCTGCAGGCGGTGCCGTAACCGCCATGGCGGGAAGGAGAGAGGGCCAAAGAAAGAAAGAAAGAAAGAAAGAAAGAAAGAAAGAAGAAAACAAAAAAAAAAAAAAAAAAGGTCGTGTTGTGTTGATGCGCAGGCAGACGCGTACAGAGGGACGAGCCCGGTCTGCAGCAGGGTGTGGCCGTGCCGAGTGCAGAGCAGCGGCGGCTCGGTTCGGTTCGGCCCGGCCCGGCGGGCCGCGCTGTTGTCGCGGACGTGAGCGCCCCCTGGCGGGTGGCCGGAGGCGGCGCGGCGTGTTGGACGTGTGGCTGGTGGCAGTGCACAATTTGCGAGTGGCTGGCGGTGTGGTGTGGCGGTTGGCGCGTCGGGCGGCGGAGAGGTATGTGTTGCGGGCGCCCTTTGCTGCGCTGCGTCGTTGCGTGTGCCGTACAGGGCGGGCGCTTGTCGACTGTGTGGGCGGTGTGGCGAATTGGCGTGAAACGGCTGCCGAGAGGTGTGTGGTAGCGAGCCGGTCGGTGGTGTCAGTGCGAAGGGGAATGTGCGTGCGTTTGGCGGTTTCGGTGTGCTTTTTGCGGCGTGAGAGTGGGAATTAGTGGGGCCGGCTGTTGTGTTGGTTCCTTGTGTCTTGTGTCGCGTAGCTTGATGGCAACGTGGAAGGACGCCGGTTTCGTTTCGAGCCTTGCGTGTGGTTGTCGACGTTGACTGGTTGGCGTGTGCCGATGCACGTGCATGTGTGGGTCGCGAGTGCGTTTTTGGCTGGCTGTGTGTGTGTGTGTGTGTGTTTTGGGGGGGAAGGGGGAGGCGGTGGTGAAAGTGCAGTCGTTGCCACGGGCGTCGTCGGGTGGGGCTGGGGCTGTGCGTCGTGGCGGAAAGGTGGTAGGTTGCGGGAAGCGAGCCCGTCGTTGACGGTGTCGCGTGAGTTGTGAATCGAGTGGGGCGCGGGGCGCGGGGCGCGGGACAGGAGCAGCGTGCCGCTGCGTCGTGGTCGTCAGCAGAGGCTGTGCGTGTGCTTGTCCTTTTTGTGGGCGGTTCGTGCGAGGCGTTTTTGTTTTGTGTTGCCCTAGTTGTTAGTTTATTTTGTTTGTGTTTGTTATTTTGAGACGACGACTGGTTGGTGGCGTGCGCGCGAAGTGGCGGTGTGCGCTTCCCGTGTCGTTTGTGTTGTTTGGTTTTTTTGTTTTTGTGTGTTTTTTTTTTTTTTGCACTGGGCCCCGGTGGGTGGGTGCGTGTGTGTCGATTGCCGGCTGGCGAAAGGTGCGCCATCGGCGGGGTGGGTCGCCGGCACAAGTAGAGGCGGCGGCGTTGTTGCTGTTGTTGTGTGGTGTTTGTTTTGTTCGGCTGTGTCGGCGAGCTGTGTTGCGGTGCGTGTGAATGGTGGTGCAAAAGTGCTGGCGTTGGGGCTGCGACTGCGACGGCGGCGAGCCGCGGGCGCGCCATTGATAGTGATGTTGTGAACAGCGGCTGTGTACGGTAGTGGTGTTGTTGTAGCACGACGTGCATCCGGGCCGGCGCGGAAAGCGCAGTTGCGGGCGGTTGCCCTTCGGTGCCAGCCATGTCGCGTGAGCGGCGGGTTGCTCTGGTGTCGACACGTGGTGCTCTGGGTTGTTGTGTGGTGCCCTTTGGCCGGTGGGGGTGGTTCGCGTGTGTCTCGTTCGCGCTCGGTGTCTGGTCGTGGTCGTGCTGCTCCCCCGTCTGTCGGCGGTTTCCGACGTCGTCTGTACGTGTTTGTTCGTTTGCGGCGTGCCTGCCGACGTCGTCCCGTCGCGACCTTTCAACCGAAAGTGTGGCGCCCGAAGGTGAACGAACGTAACCCTGACCTCGGCGCTTTACGCTGAGCCGAGCGAACCGAACCGAACCGAACCTAACCTGTGGTGTGGCGAGGTGAGCTCAGCCTGTGAGCCCCTAACGTCTACGTAAGGTAAGCTGTCCGGCTCACGCCTCACGTTTGAACGCTTTTTTAACCTACGTTTGACGCTTCTTAACCTAGCACTGACCCCTTAACCTAACGTGTAACCTAACCTAACCTAACCTAACCTAACCTAACCTAACCTAACCTCTGACGCCTGACGTGTTTGAATGCTTAACCTAAGTTTGACGCTTAACCTAACCCAAGTCCCCTTAACCTAACCCACGTCCACCTAACCTAACCTAACGTAGACGTGTAAACGTAATGTGTAACGCGTAACGTGTAAGGTCGGCTGTCGTGTGTGCTTGACGGCAGATTGGGTTGGTCTGTAGATTCGGATTGCGGTTTGCCTCGGTCGAGGGGTTGGGTCGGAAGCGGCGAGGGGCGGCGGCGCCTGTTGCGCAGGCGGCGTCCGTTTGCGGCGGGCAATTGTTGAGAAACGGCTGTGAATGTTGGCGGGCGAGAGGAGGAGGACGGCGCGCGATGTGGCCCGACGGCTGCGGGCCGATCGGGAAACGGCGGGAGGGCGACGGAAGGCGATGGGGCGGCGGAGGCGCGTTTGCACGGCCGTCATCGCCGCACGCCTCGGCTTGTGTGGCTGTGGCGCCGGCCGCGCTGGCCGGGCTGCCGCGGCGACGGTGTGGGAGTTTTGCCGAAGGTTTGGCCATTGTGGCGGGTCGTCGGCTGGGGCTGTGGGGGCGGCATTTGGGCGGGGGCGGCGATTCTCGGCGGGCCGACCCAGGCTGTAGCGCGCGGTAGCTGCAGTTTGGCCGTGGTTTGCGGCGCTGCCGTGGCGACTGGTTGGCGACTGTGGTGTGGCTGTGTGTAGCCCCATCCTCGGTGGTTTGAAAGGCGCGGGCGGTTGTGGCGCAGGTTTGGGGCTGCTCCGCACAGGCTGTCGGACGTTGGGCGGTAGCAAGCGCGGGAGGCGCGGCGCGGCGGCGCGCAGAGTGGCGGCCGCTCTCTCGGCCGTCCGCGCCCGCCCGCGACACTGGCTGGGCCTTGTGATTCTCTGCTCTGCTGCTGTGCTGTGCTTGCGTGCCTGCCGTCCCGCTCGCTCTCGCTGTGTGTTACGCGCGTCGTCGAAATGGCAGATCAGGCGGCTACGAACGAGACTGCTGCGGCACCCGCCGCCACCGGCACTACGAAGAAGGCCAAGTCTGCGTCGTCTGCGAAGAAGCCGCGCGCCAAGCCTGCGCACCCGCGCACCTCTGAGATGGTGACGGCCGCCATCAAGAGTCTGAAGGAGCGCGGCGGGTCGTCGCTGCAGGCGATCAAGAAGTACATAGCCGCGCACTACAAGCTGGACGCGGAGAAGCTGGCGCCGTTTATCAAGAAGTACCTCAAGTCGGCCGTCGTGGCGGGCGAGCTGGTGCAGACGAAGGGGAAGGGCGCGTCCGGCTCGTTCAAGCTTGCCGGCGCCGGCGGCGGGGGGGCGGCCGAGGGCGGCAAGGCCCGTGCTGGCGGTGCCAAGAAGAAGCGCGCCGCTCCGGCCAGCAAGGAGAAGAAGGGCGCCCGTGCGGCCGGCGCAAAGAAGGCTGGTGGCGTGAAGGCGGCGACCGGTCGGAAGGCGGGCGCCGCCAAGAAGGCGTCTGCGGCGTCGGCCGCTCCCGCGGGTGCGAAGAAGGCGGCTGCGGCCAAGCCGGCCAAGGCCAAGTCGCCGTCGAAGGCGAAGAAGGCCGCCAAGGTTCCGACGAAGAAGCCGAAGGCGCCGCGCCCGAAGAAGGCGACGACGCCGTCTAAGGCGAAGGCTTCGCCCAAGAAGAAGAAGTAGAGTAGAGGAGAAAGAGATGGGAATGGAAGGGTTTGGCGCTTGACTCCGTCGTCCCCACCCCCCGTCGTCGTCTAGTGGCGCGCAAGAGACGCGCGGCCCAAAACGGCCCTTCTCAGGGCCATCAAAGCACGTCGGGGAAGGTTTTGATTGTCGTGTTGCGTTTGGTGTGGGTGTCTGTCTGGCGTTTCTGTATGCCCGTGGGGATGCTGTTTGCGTGCCGTGGTGGTTGGATTGCGGGGGTCGGTGGCGGGTGTGGGCGGCGGTAGCGGTAAGCGGTGTTGTTGTTGTTGTTGTTGTCGTGGTTGATTGTCGCCGTGTTTGTGGCGGCGGCCGACGGTTGGTTTTCTGTCACGTTGTTTTGTTTGAATACGTTGGTTGGCTTGCCTGCGTTCGTTCTTCTCGGATGTCTGTCTTGTCGAGTCGTGTCTGGTCTTTGTTTTGTTTTGTTCCTTTGTGTGTGTGTGTGTTATGTTTTGCAACGGGGGGCACGTTGAGATGCGGAAGGAGTCGGCGGGGATTTCGGTGGCGTGTAGAGCGAGCGAGCGAGCGCGCCTGCCTGGCCGTTGGCCGTCGGAGTGGAGTGCGGGTTTTTTTGTTTTCGAAACGAAAGCGGCGGCCGGCCAGCCACCCGTGCGGTGTGACGTCGGCCGTTGGGTATTGTGCGCTTTGAGCGCCGGGGAGGGATGATGTGTGATTGTTGCGCGCTGCTAGCAGGCAGGCAGAGTGAGCGGGTGTGGCGGACGGACGGGAAGTGGTGGTTTTTGTTTTTGGGTTGCGGGGCGAGAGGCAGGCGACCGACAAAGTTTGCTCGCGACGGAGAGATGTTAGTGGCCCTGAAAAGGGCCGTTTTTGTTTGTGCGGTGCGGTGCCGCGGCGCGGTTTAGGCGCGCTCGCCGCGGATGCGGCGCGCGAGCTGGATGTCCTTGGGCATGATGGTGACGCGCTTGGCGTGGATTGCGCACAGGTTGGTGTCTTCGAAGAGGCCGACGAGGTAGGCCTCGCTGGCCTCCTGCAGGGCCATGACTGCGGAGCTCTGGAAGCGCAGGTCGGTCTTGAAGTCCTGGGCGATCTCGCGCACTAGGCGCTGGAATGGCAGCTTGCGGATGAGCAGCTCTGTGCTCTTCTGGTAGCGCCTGATTTCTCGCAGGGCGACGGTGCCCGGCCTGTAGCGGTGGGGCTTCTTGACGCCTCCGGTGGCGGGCGCGCTCTTCCTCGCCGCCTTGGTGGCGAGCTGTTTGCGCGGCGCCTTTCCGCCGGTGGACTTGCGGGCCGTTTGCTTTGTGCGGGCCATGGCGGTAGCGGTAGCGGAGCGGCGTGCGTGGAGGTTAGGTGCGGCGCGGCGTCCGGTGCTGCCTTGACAACGGGCCCGCGCGCCTCCGTGCTGCGCTTATATGCCCTCGGTTGCGCGTGGTGGGGGGAGGGCGGGCCAGAGCCTATATAGGGGGGCGGCGGGCGCGCTGGGCGCAGAGAGCGGCCTGAGCTGGCGAGGCGAGCGCATCGCTGCTGTTGCGCGCTTCGCTTACTCGGCCGTTGAGAGCTCGTGAAGAGGTTTTCTGTGCTGTGGGCGCTGCGGAGAGCAAATTGTCGTGCGTTGTTTTGACAACGCGTGCAAATTGTCGTGTTCCGCGCCTCGCAGAATGGGAAAGAAGGGTGCGCAGAGGAAACCTGCCGCTACGAAGGGTCCTTCGGTTGTGCGACTCTCTGAGTCTGCCGACCGTGCAAGGAACTCCTGTGAAGACGAGTCGCGGCCTGTCCCCCCTTTGTACGTCAAGTGCAAAGGCGGGTGGACAGCGCTGTTCGACACCATGACGAAATGCGCTCGGAACGAGGTGGTCTACGAGTCTGTCGATACAGACTCGCTGATCTGCGTTCGAGCCGCAAACGTGGCCGACCACAGGGCGATCAAGGTCGCAGTGGCCGACCACATCGTCGACGCGCCGCCGGCGCGTGAGAAGGCACCTTCCGTAGGAAGGATGAAGACGACTAAGGCACTCCTCAGGGGGTTGCCTTGGTGCTGTGACGAGGCAGCGGTCCGGGAAGGGCTGCTGCGAGCCGGGTTTGGTAATGCAGCCGCAAGGTTGCACAACCGGACCAACAGGAAGAGGGCGCCGCTCTATGCCGTGACCGTGCAAACGGTCGACGGCGGGAGCGACATCTTCGACTTGCGGAAGTTGCTGGGCTTCCCGGTTACGACGGAGGCTCTCCCGACCGCCATGGATCCTCAGCCCCAGTGCTTCAGGTGCCAGGGCGAGGGCCATGTTGCGAAGTACTGCCGCAACGCGGCGCGGTGCGTCAAGTGCTCAGGTGAGCACGACAGCCGCGCCTGCGACCGCGGCAGCAACGCTCTGCCGACTTGTGTCCGGTGTGGCGGCCCGCACGTCGCCAGCTGGCGCGGTTGCGCGGCTTTCTCTAGCCGCAGCCGTGCCGGGGGCGGCGAAGCGGCCGCGGCCGCACCGACGCAGCAGCAGAAGAGAAGACGACGTCGGAAACGGCGTAGGGCGGAGAACAGCCCGGTGCAGCTGAGGGACGGCGCAGCAGCAGATCCACCTGCCAGGGGCGGGGACGGCCGCTCGGAAACGGGCCGCCAGGACGCAGCTCTCCCTCCCGCGAAGAGATGTGACCTCGAGCTCGGCATCGCCGTGAAGGAGGCCACAGCAGCCCTCAAAGCCGTAATGGCGGTGGAGAGGGCTGCCTTCGCAGCCGCCGTGGCTGCAGAGAAGGAAGAGGCCTTGAGGCAACTGCGTGCAGTCTTCGCCCAAGGCCTCAGTGCAGTCGTACCTGCGAACACTCCTGCGACCTCGCAGAAGGACGTTCGCGCGCCTGTCCCAGCGGTTGCCCCAGCAGCACCGCAGGTGAAAGGTGCAAAGAAGAAAACCGCCAGGGCAGTCTTCATCGCGCAAGCGTCGCCGCGCTGCCGCGCCGAACTTTTGTGTTACAGGGAGTAAGCCACTGCGGCCGGCCCAGGAGACAACGAGGGAGCCCAGCCGCGTCACCGGACTGACCCAGCGAACGACCACGCAGTACATAGGTAACGTTGCACGATACCTCACGCTAACCCCCCTCACCTTGCATGCTCTGTCGCAGCTAGCAAACCGCTACTGCTCTTACTTCCCGTCCTACTGTCGCAGAGGTTTTTTTCCCTTGGCGCTGGCCTTGGCACTTTTTTTCCTCTGCTCTTACAACCGCTACCCTTCGATCGCTTTCGACCACTACTATCTCCTGATGGACCATGTTAATGAGTAGCCTTACCCAGACGCATGGATAACATCACAGCCTGCATCCTGTGACGCCTTGATTCAAAACTAACATGCATACGGAGGTGACAGTAGAACTTTTGTGTTGGTCACCACGTTGGTGCGGGCGTGGAGGGGCCCCATCCTTTAAAAGCGCTGGGCGCAGACCGTAGCCGACTCGCCAGCCGCTGCAGGTGCTGTTTGTGCACGTTTTGCTTTGCCCGAGGAAGGAAGGATGACAGGCCGCGGCAAGGGAGGAAAGGGGCTCGGCAAGGGTGGCGCCAAGCGGCACCGCAAGGTGTTGCGCGACAACATCCAGGGCATCACGAAGCCCGCCATCCGCCGCCTGGCTCGCAGGGGCGGCGTGAAGCGCATCTCTGGTCTGATCTACGAGGAGACCCGCGGGGTGCTGAAGGTGTTCCTGGAGAACGTGATCCGCGACGCGGTGACGTACACTGAGCACGCCAAGCGCAAGACTGCGTTCGGAAGTTGAAAAGTGCGAAAGAGTCTGTGTTGTTGCTGCGTGTGTGCGCTGTGTTGTTTGTTTCTTTCTTTCTTTCCGTTTGAGCGACGTGATGTGACTGGGAGGGGAGAAGGAAAGGAAACGTGTCATGTGGCTGGCTGTGTGTGGAGCTGCTTCGTTTGTGTGTTTGTTATTGTGTGTCTTTGTATCGATCGCGACGGAGATGGCGGGCTGTGTGTTGTTGTGCGAGAGGCGGTGATTATTTGCTTGCGTGGTTTGTCTCTGTGTGTTTGTTTGCGGCGGCGTTGGGGTTTCCGAGGCAAGGCGTGTGGGCATAGGCGGCCGGATCAGCTGTTTCGTTCGTGTCGACGGCCGTTGCGCGCGGGAGTGGAGGGCGGTGTGTCGACACGCCTCCCTTTAACAATGGTCATTATTGCTGCCGTTGTCGGTTTGGAAGGCGACTGCGACCGTGCAAAATGTGTGTGTGTGTGTGTGTGTGTGTTGGGCCACACGGGCTGTGTGGACGACAAGATGGCGGACGTGCGCCGGCGGCGGCTGTGCTGTGACAGTGCAAAGTTAAAACAAAACAAGGTGCGGCGAGGACGACTGAAATTTTGCTTTGGACGTAGGTGTGTGTGGTGGCCCTGAAAAGGGCCGATTGTTGTGGGCCGAGCCGGCAAAGCGCGTTGCGTGCAGGGGAGCACGCGGCGCTGCGATTGCCTGGCCTCCTTTAGGCCTTCTTCTCGGTCTTCTTTGGCAGCAGGACGGCCTGGATGTTGGGCAGGACACCACCCTGTGCGATGGTGACGCCCGACAGGAGCTTGTTGAGCTCCTCGTCGTTGCGGATGGCAAGCTGCAGGTGGCGCGGGATGATGCGCGTCTTCTTGTTGTCGCGGGCCGCGTTTCCGGCCAGCTCGAGCACCTCAGCCGCGAGGTACTCCATGACGGCGGCGAGGTAGACGGGCGCTCCGGCGCCGACGCGCTCTGCGTAGTTTCCCTTGCGCAGGAGGCGGTGGATTCTGCCGACCGGGAACTGGAGCCCAGCCCTGCTTGAGCGGGACTTTGACTTGCCCTTGACTTTGCCTCCCTTTCCGCGTCCGGACATGGCGATGGGCTAGCGACGGTGCACACGAAACGGAAACGAAAACGACCGGTGCGAGCGGCAGCGAGTCGAGCAGCGGAGTGCGTGCCGGCGCAGCCGTTACTGCATTTGAGCTTCCTCACTCAAATGCAGTAACGGGGTGGGGGTGCTTTATGGGCTCGGGTGCGGCGGCCGGTTGCGCGCGCGCCCCATTGGTCGGCGGC
Source organism: Schistocerca serialis cubense (assembly GCF_023864345.2). NCBI lineage: Eukaryota > Metazoa > Arthropoda > Insecta > Orthoptera > Acrididae > Schistocerca > Schistocerca serialis. The sequence goes on from NW_026047817.1 coordinate 53,297, forward strand.
CGCAACAGGGCGAGCTGGTAAAGGTGCGGCGGCGGCTGGCGGCGGGTGCCACTGTGTGGGGAGACGCTGACTAGAGCGGAGCGCTTGCTACTGGTGTTGCTGCTGCCGTACGTTGGTTCGAGATGCCGCCCAAGACTAGCGGGAAGGCCGCCAAGAAGGCTGGCAAGGCGCAGAAGAACATTTCGAAGGGCGACAAGAAGAAGAAGCGCAAGAGGAAGGAGAGCTATGCCATCTACATCTACAAGGTGCTGAAGCAGGTGCACCCTGACACGGGCATCTCGTCGAAGGCGATGAGCATCATGAACAGCTTCGTGAACGACATTTTCGAGCGCATTGCGGCCGAGGCTTCTCGCCTGGCGCACTACAACAAGCGCTCGACCATCACGTCCCGCGAGATCCAGACCGCTGTGCGGCTGTTGCTGCCTGGCGAGCTGGCCAAGCACGCCGTGAGCGAGGGCACGAAGGCGGTGACCAAGTACACGAGCTCCAAGTAAGGAGGTGGCTCTGGAATGGAAGGAAGGATGGAGAAGGCTCCTCCGTTGCGAGAGCGGCAAAACGGCCCTTTTCAGGGCCACCAACTTGCCTTTTGCGGGAAGGGCGGAATTGTTGTTGTTGTTTGTGTGGACGGCTGTGATGTATGTGTGCATTTTGATTGTGGGTGGGGGGGCGCGTCAAAGCGTGTTGCGCGGGGTACGGCCACGAGGTTGGTCGCCGTGGCGTGGAATGGTGGCACGCCTCGTTGGCGTGGTTTTTGACCCATTGGTGTTGTTGGTGTGTGTGTGTGTGTGTGTGTTACCCGTCTGCGAGGGGGGACAGTGTGATCGGCGACTTTTGTGTCACCGTAACGACGGCCGTTTGCGGGTTTGTTTTTTTGCACATCATACATGGCGAGGGTGAAATGTGAAATGTTTTTGTTTGGTTTTTTTTGCCGCCCACTATTCCCTTTGCTGTACGCCGAGTTTGACAATGGTGCGACGTAACTGCAGCGTGGAGGTGTGTGAGTGACGTTGAAATGAACGTGCCATTAAGACGCATTGTTGTTGTATTGTACTGTACGTGTACGGCGACACGCACGATGATGTACCATTCGACTCTGATGTTTGATAGCCGTGTCTGACTGATTGCGTACGACGCACGCACACCGATGTCGTCATTCAAGATGCACGCTAGACGACGACGGCGGCGGCGGCGGCGGTCGTTTGTTTGGCGAATGTCTGTACACGTGTTTGTCTGTGTCCATCCGGTATGTATTTGTTTGTTTGAAAGTGTTTTGTGTGTCGGTGACGTGGTCCGATCCGTCGCCCCCTGAGTAACTGTCGATCGGCGCGATAGACCGGCGTCACGCAACTGAACCGAAGTCTTGGGCACACCCGTCATACTGTTGTACACCGTCGCGCTGAGAACGGTAACGAAAGGTTGACTTTGATCGGTCGAATGTCTGGGCAGAACGTGAGGAATGAGGCAAGAGTGCAAGGACGGGGGGCAAAAGAGAGAGGAAGGGAAAAAGGGGAGAAACGCATTCGTAGAGCAACGGAACGTTCCCGTGTGGGAGGCGTATTGGAGCCGCACTGAAATGCGTTTAACGGCGGCGCGGCTGCAAGTGTCTGCCGTGGTGAACGTTACCTTTGACGGCTGCATTGGGCTTTGCCTTTGCTTTTGCTTTCGCTTTCGCTTTCGCTTTCCCGGATGTACGTAACGTTTGTTGATATGGTTCTGAGGAAGAGTGTATGACAGTGCCGTGCCGTCCATGTTCGTGTGCCCTCCCATTGTGTGTATGCTATTGTCTGTGTACTTGAATGATGTATGTAGGTGTTAGTGGACATGTTTTACCAGTGGGGGGAAATGGATCGTCGATAGTTGCCGTCACTCTGTCACGGTCGAGATGACGCACCCTCCGTACAGAAAGGTGTCGAGAAAGTGAGTGTGTGTGTGTGTGTGTGCGTGCGTCCGTGAATTGGCAGTGTTTGGAGGTGGGCGTGCCCTGGATGTGGCCCGGAAAAGGCTGTTCGTTAGGCGGTAGTGTTGTGTGGACAGGGGAGGGGCATGCGTAACGCTGCTGGCATGGCATTTCGGGAGATGGGAGGGGGCAAACGAGGAAACGAGGAGCGGCGGCCAAAGACGGGACGGGGAGGGGCGCGGTGTGGGTGGCTTGCGCCTGTGCTCGGCGTTGTGGTTTGTGCAAAAGAGGAGGAGAAAAACAATGTGAGTTGCCAGGGAGGGGAGCGGTGTTGTGTTGTGGTTGTCGTGGTGTAGCCGCAGACGCGGCTGTCAGTGAACGTGGCGAGACGGACGGATGCGCGGAGGGGCGGGGGCGGCGCATTTCGCCGGTGCCGTGCCGTGCCGTGCCATGCCTGAAAGCCGCGTGGTCGCTGTGTTGTTGGTGGCGTGGGGGCGAGGAGAGTACCGTACGGGTGTGCTTGTGCGCCGGAAATGGCACACTGCGCCCGCCCGTCTTGGAGGCTGATGGCTGTGGTGTGGAAATGGGGCGCGGTGATGTTGAAGCAGTTGAAGAACAGAAAAGAAACCAAGAAAACGGAAGGCGTGATGCGGCGGTGGTGGTGAGAGCGGGAAAAACAAAACAAAAAAAAAAAAAAAAAAAAAACAACAAAAAAAAAGAAGGAAAAACAACAAGAAACAAAAAAGAAAACAAAAAGTCTATCAATATTAAAATGTAAATGGAAATGGAAATGGACCCAGGTATAACCTCCCTGCACAAATAGCAGAGAGTCCGATGACAATAAAAATGTGCCAGAATGTTAACGTCCCTACAAAACAAACCCAACGATAATATTAATGAAAGAGTGAACCGTATGTAACATTGCAACAGACATAATGAAACCTGATAAATTGTATAAGGGCAGCAGCGTTGACCTTTGGCCCTGTATTCAGAATAAAAAGAGCCAAAGATCGTTACCCCAATGAAAAAGACACTGAAACACGTATGTAACATAGTAGCGATGGCGAGACATTGTAGCATCTGTGACCAGAGAGTTTGCGCTGGACTGCGCGAGTGTTGCGAGCGGTTCTCAGTCAGTCAGTCTGTCAGTAGTCGTTGCGAGTCCGTAGCTCTGTGTAGTTGAGGGCTGTACTCTGTCAGTAGTCGTCGCGTGCAGTACGCTAATAGTCGTCATGCAGAGCGGTCGGTCAGTAGTAGCAGCCGAGTGCGGTTGTGTGATGTAGGCGGTCGGCAACACTGGTCGAGATGGTGAATAAGGTATACTGTTAATTAATATAATCATTAGATAATGAAAAATTGTAATTATTCTCCAACAAGTTCCCCAATAATAATTTTTATTTCAAAAGCATTTTTCAAACATTTAATTTTTTATTGAACTAAAGAGTTCGTTCCACTTCTTTGAAGAAAAATGTCACTAAAATCACAAAAAAAGAGAATATTATTATTTGCAATGCAGTTCCTCCAAGCGCTGCGCAACAACCAGAGCAGAAATGTGACATCCATTTATTCGGAGGTAAGACTTTAATTCTGATTGTTTTGCACAGGGCCAAAGACCGATATTTCGGTTTAATTGAAGTTTCTTGTCACTGAACGGACTTTTGTAAATGTTGTGTGAAGACTTTATATTTGAGTCTGATTGCGAATTTCACATTTTTGTTGCCATTTTCAAGACCTCTCATTGTGGGCGAGGTTACAATTAGCGCAATGTCCATTAGCATCCGTAAATAACATTGTCCATTATTTTAAATTTTGCTGGGAGGTTACAACACACACACAAAAAAAAAAAAAACAAAAAATTGCATTTATATCCGCTCCTCAATTGTAGATACCCCTTACACAGCTGTGTGCAATGAATGAGTGCTGGCTGGTAATTAATTGCACTCCTTGGAGGGAAATGCCATAGGAAGTAGTCTTTAAAAAGTGAATGTTTTTCGTTAAGAGACAAAAGTTACTTTCGAAAAAAGGTAATAGTGGGGCTTTTGTTGTTGAACAAAAGAGGTACAATGAACATACGTTATCAGATTTGCGCAATGCAGCGTCACACCACCTTTTTGATTATAACACAATATACTATACATCGTCCCGAACCGTGACCAGAGTCGCGAGACGAGCAGAGCACGCCGCCGACGCCCGCTCAGTACAACCGTCCACCCGCTACTACTGTCGACCGACTACTACCTCTCCCGACTCGCGCTACAATATATATAACAACTGTTCCTGGCGACCCGGTGCGTGCCACTACTGTCGTCTGGCGCGGTCCAAGCGCCGACTAGCAGCGATAAAGAACTCTCTGGTCAGACAGAGATGCTGTCATGCCTCGCCATCGCTCTGGTAATGAATACATACGTGTTGCAGCGTGCGTACCACCGGAACACGCAGTGGCGGAGCCAAAGACTGTGTTGTCGAGGTCGAGTGCGAGTGGGAAGAGAGGCAGCGTCGGCACGGAGATGCAAGCGAGCGCGAGACGCACGGGGGCTGCGGCGTGGCGCGTTTGCGGTCGGCGCCTTTGGTGGCAACGGCCGGGACAAGCAGCGGTGTATGGTGTGGTGCGGGGCGGACAGGGGCGGCGGTGGACGGGGAGGAGGCGGCGCGACGACGGCATGGGGGCGAAAACGGGACGGGGGACGGCGGATGTTGAGAGGCGTCACGCGCGGGCAGGACACAGACACAGAGACACACAGATTGGAAAGGGAGGGTGCGCGGTAGTAGTTGGGAATGTGCGTACCGTGCGGGATGGGAGTGGGCGAGGAACACGGTCGTGGCCCCTGTTTTGGGTGCGTGTGATGACGTCGGTGTGTTGTGGGAAGGGAAGGTGCTGTGGCGGCGGCGCGTAATGGGCGTAGGCCGAAAAGAGAAAGGAACGTGGGCAGTGTGTTGGCAAGCGTCGGTTCGACTGCGACGTTGATGGGCAGGGCAGGGCAGGGCAGGGCAAGGTTAATGGTGGTAGGAGTAGGCGTGTGGGCGCAAAAAATCTGCCGCTGCAGGCGGTGCCGTAACCGCCATGGCGGGAAGGAGAGAGGGCCAAAGAAAGAAAGAAAGAAAGAAAGAAAGAAAGAAAGAAGAAAACAAAAAAAAAAAAAAAAAAAGGTCGTGTTGTGTTGATGCGCAGGCAGACGCGTACAGAGGGACGAGCCCGGTCTGCAGCAGGGTGTGGCCGTGCCGAGTGCAGAGCAGCGGCGGCTCGGTTCGGTTCGGCCCGGCCCGGCGGGCCGCGCTGTTGTCGCGGACGTGAGCGCCCCCTGGCGGGTGGCCGGAGGCGGCGCGGCGTGTTGGACGTGTGGCTGGTGGCAGTGCACAATTTGCGAGTGGCTGGCGGTGTGGTGTGGCGGTTGGCGCGTCGGGCGGCGGAGAGGTATGTGTTGCGGGCGCCCTTTGCTGCGCTGCGTCGTTGCGTGTGCCGTACAGGGCGGGCGCTTGTCGACTGTGTGGGCGGTGTGGCGAATTGGCGTGAAACGGCTGCCGAGAGGTGTGTGGTAGCGAGCCGGTCGGTGGTGTCAGTGCGAAGGGGAATGTGCGTGCGTTTGGCGGTTTCGGTGTGCTTTTTGCGGCGTGAGAGTGGGAATTAGTGGGGCCGGCTGTTGTGTTGGTTCCTTGTGTCTTGTGTCGCGTAGCTTGATGGCAACGTGGAAGGACGCCGGTTTCGTTTCGAGCCTTGCGTGTGGTTGTCGACGTTGACTGGTTGGCGTGTGCCGATGCACGTGCATGTGTGGGTCGCGAGTGCGTTTTTGGCTGGCTGTGTGTGTGTGTGTGTGTGTTTTGGGGGGGAAGGGGGAGGCGGTGGTGAAAGTGCAGTCGTTGCCACGGGCGTCGTCGGGTGGGGCTGGGGCTGTGCGTCGTGGCGGAAAGGTGGTAGGTTGCGGGAAGCGAGCCCGTCGTTGACGGTGTCGCGTGAGTTGTGAATCGAGTGGGGCGCGGGGCGCGGGGCGCGGGACAGGAGCAGCGTGCCGCTGCGTCGTGGTCGTCAGCAGAGGCTGTGCGTGTGCTTGTCCTTTTTGTGGGCGGTTCGTGCGAGGCGTTTTTGTTTTGTGTTGCCCTAGTTGTTAGTTTATTTTGTTTGTGTTTGTTATTTTGAGACGACGACTGGTTGGTGGCGTGCGCGCGAAGTGGCGGTGTGCGCTTCCCGTGTCGTTTGTGTTGTTTGGTTTTTTTGTTTTTGTGTGTTTTTTTTTTTTTTTGCACTGGGCCCCGGTGGGTGGGTGCGTGTGTGTCGATTGCCGGCTGGCGAAAGGTGCGCCATCGGCGGGGTGGGTCGCCGGCACAAGTAGAGGCGGCGGCGTTGTTGCTGTTGTTGTGTGGTGTTTGTTTTGTTCGGCTGTGTCGGCGAGCTGTGTTGCGGTGCGTGTGAATGGTGGTGCAAAAGTGCTGGCGTTGGGGCTGCGACTGCGACGGCGGCGAGCCGCGGGCGCGCCATTGATAGTGATGTTGTGAACAGCGGCTGTGTACGGTAGTGGTGTTGTTGTAGCACGACGTGCATCCGGGCCGGCGCGGAAAGCGCAGTTGCGGGCGGTTGCCCTTCGGTGCCAGCCATGTCGCGTGAGCGGCGGGTTGCTCTGGTGTCGACACGTGGTGCTCTGGGTTGTTGTGTGGTGCCCTTTGGCCGGTGGGGGTGGTTCGCGTGTGTCTCGTTCGCGCTCGGTGTCTGGTCGTGGTCGTGCTGCTCCCCCGTCTGTCGGCGGTTTCCGACGTCGTCTGTACGTGTTTGTTCGTTTGCGGCGTGCCTGCCGACGTCGTCCCGTCGCGACCTTTCAACCGAAAGTGTGGCGCCCGAAGGTGAACGAACGTAACCCTGACCTCGGCGCTTTACGCTGAGCCGAGCGAACCGAACCGAACCGAACCTAACCTGTGGTGTGGCGAGGTGAGCTCAGCCTGTGAGCCCCTAACGTCTACGTAAGGTAAGCTGTCCGGCTCACGCCTCACGTTTGAACGCTTTTTTAACCTACGTTTGACGCTTCTTAACCTAGCACTGACCCCTTAACCTAACGTGTAACCTAACCTAACCTAACCTAACCTAACCTAACCTAACCTAACCTCTGACGCCTGACGTGTTTGAATGCTTAACCTAAGTTTGACGCTTAACCTAACCCAAGTCCCCTTAACCTAACCCACGTCCACCTAACCTAACCTAACGTAGACGTGTAAACGTAATGTGTAACGCGTAACGTGTAAGGTCGGCTGTCGTGTGTGCTTGACGGCAGATTGGGTTGGTCTGTAGATTCGGATTGCGGTTTGCCTCGGTCGAGGGGTTGGGTCGGAAGCGGCGAGGGGCGGCGGCGCCTGTTGCGCAGGCGGCGCCTGTTGCGCAGGCGGCGTCCGTTTGCGGCGGGCAATTGTTGAGAAACGGCTGTGAATGTTGGCGGGCGAGAGGAGGAGGACGGCGCGCGATGTGGCCCGACGGCTGCGGGCCGATCGGGAAACGGCGGGAGGGCGACGGAAGGCGATGGGGCGGCGGAGGCGCGTTTGCACGGCCGTCATCGCCGCACGCCTCGGCTTGTGTGGCTGTGGCGCCGGCCGCGCTGGCCGGGCTGCCGCGGCGACGGTGTGGGAGTTTTGCCGAAGGTTTGGCCATTGTGGCGGGTCGTCGGCTGGGGCTGTGGGGGCGGCATTTGGGCGGGGGCGGCGATTCTCGGCGGGCCGACCCAGGCTGTAGCGCGCGGTAGCTGCAGTTTGGCCGTGGTTTGCGGCGCTGCCGTGGCGACTGGTTGGCGACTGTGGTGTGGCTGTGTGTAGCCCCATCCTCGGTGGTTTGAAAGGCGCGGGCGGTTGTGGCGCAGGTTTGGGGCTGCTCCGCACAGGCTGTCGGACGTTGGGCGGTAGCAAGCGCGGGAGGCGCGGCGCGGCGGCGCGCAGAGTGGCGGCCGCTCTCTCGGCCGTCCGCGCCCGCCCGCGACACTGGCTGGGCCTTGTGATTCTCTGCTCTGCTGCTGTGCTGTGCTTGCGTGCCTGCCGTCCCGCTCGCTCTCGCTGTGTGTTACGCGCGTCGTCGAAATGGCAGATCAGGCGGCTACGAACGAGACTGCTGCGGCACCCGCCGCCACCGGCACTACGAAGAAGGCCAAGTCTGCGTCGTCTGCGAAGAAGCCGCGCGCCAAGCCTGCGCACCCGCGCACCTCTGAGATGGTGACGGCCGCCATCAAGAGTCTGAAGGAGCGCGGCGGGTCGTCGCTGCAGGCGATCAAGAAGTACATAGCCGCGCACTACAAGCTGGACGCGGAGAAGCTGGCGCCGTTTATCAAGAAGTACCTCAAGTCGGCCGTCGTGGCGGGCGAGCTGGTGCAGACGAAGGGGAAGGGCGCGTCCGGCTCGTTCAAGCTTGCCGGCGCCGGCGGCGGGGGGGCGGCCGAGGGCGGCAAGGCCCGTGCTGGCGGTGCCAAGAAGAAGCGCGCCGCTCCGGCCAGCAAGGAGAAGAAGGGCGCCCGTGCGGCCGGCGCAAAGAAGGCTGGTGGCGTGAAGGCGGCGACCGGTCGGAAGGCGGGCGCCGCCAAGAAGGCGTCTGCGGCGTCGGCCGCTCCCGCGGGTGCGAAGAAGGCGGCTGCGGCCAAGCCGGCCAAGGCCAAGTCGCCGTCGAAGGCGAAGAAGGCCGCCAAGGTTCCGACGAAGAAGCCGAAGGCGCCGCGCCCGAAGAAGGCGACGACGCCGTCTAAGGCGAAGGCTTCGCCCAAGAAGAAGAAGTAGAGTAGAGGAGAAAGAGATGGGAATGGAAGGGTTTGGCGCTTGACTCCGTCGTCCCCACCCCCCGTCGTCGTCTAGTGGCGCGCAAGAGACGCGCGGCCCAAAACGGCCCTTCTCAGGGCCATCAAAGCACGTCGGGGAAGGTTTTGATTGTCGTGTTGCGTTTGGTGTGGGTGTCTGTCTGGCGTTTCTGTATGCCCGTGGGGATGCTGTTTGCGTGCCGTGGTGGTTGGATTGCGGGGGTCGGTGGCGGGTGTGGGCGGCGGTAGCGGTAAGCGGTGTTGTTGTTGTTGTTGTTGTCGTGGTTGATTGTCGCCGTGTTTGTGGCGGCGGCCGACGGTTGGTTTTCTGTCACGTTGTTTTGTTTGAATACGTTGGTTGGCTTGCCTGCGTTCGTTCTTCTCGGATGTCTGTCTTGTCGAGTCGTGTCTGGTCTTTGTTTTGTTTTGTTCCTTTGTGTGTGTGTGTGTTATGTTTTGCAACGGGGGGCACGTTGAGATGCGGAAGGAGTCGGCGGGGATTTCGGTGGCGTGTAGAGCGAGCGAGCGAGCGCGCCTGCCTGGCCGTTGGCCGTCGGAGTGGAGTGCGGGTTTTTTTGTTTTCGAAACGAAAGCGGCGGCCGGCCAGCCACCGTGCGGTGTGACGTCGGCCGTTGGGTATTGTGCGCTTTGAGCGCCGGGGAGGGATGATGTGTGATTGTTGCGCGCTGCTAGCAGGCAGGCAGAGTGAGCGGGTGTGGCGGACGGACGGGAAGTGGTGGTTTTTGTTTTTGGGTTGCGGGGCGAGAGGCAGGCGACCGACAAAGTTTGCTCGCGACGGAGAGATGTTAGTGGCCCTGAAAAGGGCCGTTTTTGTTTGTGCGGTGCGGTGCCGCGGCGCGGTTTAGGCGCGCTCGCCGCGGATGCGGCGCGCGAGCTGGATGTCCTTGGGCATGATGGTGACGCGCTTGGCGTGGATTGCGCACAGGTTGGTGTCTTCGAAGAGGCCGACGAGGTAGGCCTCGCTGGCCTCCTGCAGGGCCATGACTGCGGAGCTCTGGAAGCGCAGGTCGGTCTTGAAGTCCTGGGCGATCTCGCGCACTAGGCGCTGGAATGGCAGCTTGCGGATGAGCAGCTCTGTGCTCTTCTGGTAGCGCCTGATTTCTCGCAGGGCGACGGTGCCCGGCCTGTAGCGGTGGGGCTTCTTGACGCCTCCGGTGGCGGGCGCGCTCTTCCTCGCCGCCTTGGTGGCGAGCTGTTTGCGCGGCGCCTTTCCGCCGGTGGACTTGCGGGCCGTTTGCTTTGTGCGGGCCATGGCGGTAGCGGTAGCGGAGCGGCGTGCGTGGAGGTTAGGTGCGGCGCGGCGTCCGGTGCTGCCTTGACAACGGGCCCGCGCGCCTCCGTGCTGCGCTTATATGCCCTCGGTTGCGCGTGGTGGGGGGAGGGCGGGCCAGAGTCTATATAGGGGGGCGGCGGGCGCGCTGGGCGCAGACCGTAGCCGACTCGCCAGCCGCTGCAGGTGCTGTTTGTGCACGTTTTGCTTTGCCCGAGGAAGGAAGGATGACAGGCCGCGGCAAGGGAGGAAAGGGGCTCGGCAAGGGTGGCGCCAAGCGGCACCGCAAGGTGTTGCGCGACAACATCCAGGGCATCACGAAGCCCGCCATCCGCCGCCTGGCTCGCAGGGGCGGCGTGAAGCGCATCTCTGGTCTGATCTACGAGGAGACCCGCGGGGTGCTGAAGGTGTTCCTGGAGAACGTGATCCGCGACGCGGTGACGTACACTGAGCACGCCAAGCGCAAGACTGTGACGGCCATGGACGTGGTGTACGCCCTGAAGAGGCAGGGGCGCACCCTGTACGGTTTCGGCGGTTAGGCTGCGTCGCAGCGGGCGCTGGCCTTCCCGCGGCCGTGCTTGTGGGTGGGAGAGACTAGAAAACGGCCCTTTTCAGGGCCACCACACTGTTCGGAAGTTGAAAAGTGCGAAAGAGTCTGTGTTGTTGCTGCGTGTGTGCGCTGTGTTGTTTGTTTCTTTCTTTCTTTCCGTTTGAGCGACGTGATGTGACTGGGAGGGGAGAAGGAAAGGAAACGTGTCATGTGGCTGGCTGTGTGTGGAGCTGCTTCGTTTGTGTGTTTGTTATTGTGTGTCTTTGTATCGATCGCGACGGAGATGGCGGGCTGTGTGTTGTTGTGCGAGAGGCGGTGATTATTTGCTTGCGTGGTTTGTCTCTGTGTGTTTGTTTGCGGCGGCGTTGGGGTTTCCGAGGCAAGGCGTGTGGGCATAGGCGGCCGGATCAGCTGTTTCGTTCGTGTCGACGGCCGTTGCGCGCGGGAGTGGAGGGCGGTGTGTCGACACGCCTCCCTTTAACAATGGTCATTATTGCTGCCGTTGTCGGTTTGGAAGGCGACTGCGACCGTGCAAAATGTGTGTGTGTGTGTGTGTGTGTGTTGGGCCACACGGGCTGTGTGGACGACAAGATGGCGGACGTGCGCCGGCGGCGGCTGTGCTGTGACAGTGCAAAGTTAAAACAAAACAAGGTGCGGCGAGGACGACTGAAATTTTGCTTTGGACGTAGGTGTGTGTGGTGGCCCTGAAAAGGGCCGATTGTTGTGGGCCGAGCCGGCAAAGCGCGTTGCGTGCAGGGGAGCACGCGGCGCTGCGATTGCCTGGCCTCCTTTAGGCCTTCTTCTCGGTCTTCTTTGGCAGCAGGACGGCCTGGATGTTGGGCAGGACACCACCCTGTGCGATGGTGACGCCCGACAGGAGCTTGTTGAGCTCCTCGTCGTTGCGGATGGCAAGCTGCAGGTGGCGCGGGATGATGCGCGTCTTCTTGTTGTCGCGGGCCGCGTTTCCGGCCAGCTCGAGCACCTCAGCCGCGAGGTACTCCATGACGGCGGCGAGGTAGACGGGCGCCCCGGCGCCGACGCGCTCTGCGTAGTTTCCCTTGCGCAGGAGGCGGTGGATTCTGCCGACCGGGAACTGGAGCCCAGCCCTGCTTGAGCGGGACTTTGACTTGCCCTTGACTTTGCCTCCCTTTCCGCGTCCGGACATGGCGATGGGCTAGCGACGGTGCACACGAAACGGAAACGAAAACGACCGGTGCGAGCGGCAGCGAGTCGAGCAGCGGAGTGCGTGCCGGCGCAGCCGGGGTGGGGGTGCTTTATGGGCTCGGGTGCGGCGGCCGGTTGCGCGCGCGCCCCATTGGTCGGCGGCCGCAACAGGGCGAGCTGGTAAAGGTGCGGCGGCGGCTGGCGGCGGGTGCCACTGTGTGGGGAGACGCTGACTAGAGCGGAGCGCTTGCTACTGGTGTTGCTGCTGCCGTACGTTGGTTCGAGATGCCGCCCAAGACTAGCGGGAAGGCCGCCAAGAAGGCTGGCAAGGCGCAGAAGAACATTTCGAAGGGCGACAAGAAGAAGAAGCGCAAGAGGAAGGAGAGCTATGCCATCTACATCTACAAGGTGCTGAAGCAGGTGCACCCTGACACGGGCATCTCGTCGAAGGCGATGAGCATCATGAACAGCTTCGTGAACGACATTTTCGAGCGCATTGCGGCCGAGGCTTCTCGCCTGGCGCACTACAACAAGCGCTCGACCATCACGTCCCGCGAGATCCAGACCGGTGTGCGGCTGTTGCTGCCTGGCGAGCTGGCCAAGCACGCCGTGAGCGAGGGCACGAAGGCGGTGACCAAGTACACGAGCTCCAAGTAAGGAGGTGGCTCTGGAATGGAAGGAAGGATGGAGAAGGCTCCTCCGTTGCGAGAGCGGCAAAACGGCCCTTTTCAGGGCCACCAACTTGCCTTTTGCGGGAAGGGCGGAATTGTTGTTGTTGTTTGTGTGGACGGCTGTGATGTATGTGTGCATTTTGATTGTGGGTGGGGGGGCGCGTCAAAGCGTGTTGCGCGGGGTACGGCCACGAGGTTGGTCGCCGTGGCGTGGAATGGTGGCACGCCTCGTTGGCGTGGTTTTTGACCCATTGGTGTTGTTGGTGTGTGTGTGTGTGTGTGTGTTACCCGTCTGCGAGGGGGGACAGTGTGATCGGCGACTTTTGTGTCACCGTAACGACGGCCGTTTGCGGGTTTGTTTTTTTGCACATCATACATGGCGAGGGTGAAATGTGAAATGTGAAATGTTTTTGTTTGGTTTTTTTTGCCGCCCACTATTCCCTTTGCTGTACGCCGAGTTTGACAATGGTGCGACGTAACTGCAGCGTGGAGGTGTGTGAGTGACGTTGAAATGAACGTGCCATTAAGACGCATTGTTGTTGTATTGTACTGTACGTGTACGGCGACACGCACGATGATGTACCATTCGACTCTGATGTTTGATAGCCGTGTCTGACTGATTGCGTACGACGCACGCACACCGATGTCGTCATTCAAGATGCACGCTAGACGACGACGGCGGCGGCGGCGGCGGTCGTTTGTTTGGCGAATGTCTGTACACGTGTTTGTCTGTGTCCATCCGGTATGTATTTGTTTGTTTGAAAGTGTTTTGTGTGTCGGTGACGTGGTCCGATCCGTCGCCCCCTGAGTAACTGTCGATCGGCGCGATAGACCGGCGTCACGCAACTGAACCGAAGTCTTGGGCACACCCGTCATACTGTTGTACACCGTCGCGCTGAGAACGGTAACGAAAGGTTGACTTTGATCGGTCGAATGTCTGGGCAGAACGTGAGGAATGAGGCAAGAGTGCAAGGACGGGGGGCAAAAGAGAGAGGAAGGGAAAAAGGGGAGAAACGCATTCGTAGAGCAACGGAACGTTCCCGTGTGGGAGGCGTATTGGAGCCGCACTGAAATGCGTTTAACGGCGGCGCGGCTGCAAGTGTCTGCCGTGGTGAACGTTACCTTTGACGGCTGCATTGGGCTTTGCCTTTGCTTTTGCTTTCGCTTTCGCTTTCGCTTTCCCGGATGTACGTAACGTTTGTTGATATGGTTCTGAGGAAGAGTGTATGACAGTGCCGTGCCGTCCATGTTCGTGTGCCCTCCCATTGTGTGTATGCTATTGTCTGTGTACTTGAATGATGTATGTAGGTGTTAGTGGACATGTTTTACCAGTGGGGGGAAATGGATCGTCGATAGTTGCCGTCACTCTGTCACGGTCGAGATGACGCACCCTCCGTACAGAAAGGTGTCGAGAAAGTGAGTGTGTGTGTGTGTGTGTGCGTGCGTCCGTGAATTGGCAGTGTTTGGAGGTGGGCGTGCCCTGGATGTGGCCCGGAAAAGGCTGTTCGTTAGGCGGTAGTGTTGTGTGGACAGGGGAGGGGCATGCGTAACGCTGCTGGCATGGCATTTCGGGAGATGGGAGGGGGCAAACGAGGAAACGAGGAGCGGCGGCCAAAGACGGGACGGGGAGGGGCGCGGTGTGGGTGGCTTGCGCCTGTGCTCGGCGTTGTGGTTTGTGCAAAAGAGGAGGAGAAAAACAATGTGAGTTGCCAGGGAGGGGAGCGGTGTTGTGTTGTGGTTGTCGTGGTGTAGCCGCAGACGCGGCTGTCAGTGAACGTGGCGAGACGGACGGATGCGCGGAGGGGCGGGGGCGGCGCATTTCGCCGGTGCCGTGCCGTGCCGTGCCATGCCTGAAAGCCGCGTGGTCGCTGTGTTGTTGGTGGCGTGGGGGCGAGGAGAGTACCGTACGGGTGTGCTTGTGCGCCGGAAATGGCACACTGCGCCCGCCCGTCTTGGAGGCTGATGGCTGTGGTGTGGAAATGGGGCGCGGTGATGTTGAAGCAGTTGAAGAACAGAAAAGAAACCAAGAAAACGGAAGGCGTGATGCGGCGGTGGTGGTGAGAGCGGGAAAAACAAAACAAAAAAAAAAAAAAAAAAACAACAAAAAAAAAGAAGGAAAAACAACAAGAAACAAAAAAGAAAACAAAAAGTCTATCAATATTAAAATGTAAATGGAAATGGAAATGGACCCAGGTATAACCTCCCTGCACAAATAGCAGAGAGTCCGATGATAATAAAAATGTGCCAGAATGTTAACGTCCCTACAAAACAAACCCAACGATAATATTAATGAAAGAGTGAACCGTATGTAACATTGCAACAGACATAATGAAACCTGATAAATTGTATAAGGGCAGCAGCGTTGACCTTTGGCCCTGTATTCAGAATAAAAAGAGCCAAAGATCGTTACCCCAATGAAAAAGACACTGAAACACGTATGTAACATAGTAGCGATGGCGAGACATTGTAGCATCTGTGACCAGAGAGTTTGCGCTGGACTGCGCGAGTGTTGCGAGCGGTTCTCAGTCAGTCAGTCTGTCAGTAGTCGTTGCGAGTCCGTAGCTCTGTGTAGTTGAGGGCTGTACTCTGTCAGTAGTCGTCGCGTGCAGTACGCTAATAGTCGTCATGCAGAGCGGTCGGTCAGTAGTAGCAGCCGAGTGCGGTTGTGTGATGTAGGCGGTCGGCAACACTGGTCGAGATGGTGAATAAGGTATACTGTTAATTAATATAATCATTAGATAATGAAAAATTGTAATTATTCTCCAACAAGTTCCCCAATAATAATTTTTATTTCAAAAGCATTTTTCAAACATTTAATTTTTTATTGAACTAAAGAGTTCGTTCCACTTCTTTGAAGAAAAATGTCACTAAAATCACAAAAAAAGAGAATATTATTATTTGCAATGCAGTTCCTCCAAGCGCTGCGCAACAACCAGAGCAGAAATGTGACATCCATTTATTCGGAGGTAAGACTTTAATTCTGATTGTTTTGCACAGGGCCAAAGACCGATATTTCGGTTTAATTGAAGTTTCTTGTCACTGAACGGACTTTTGTAAATGTTGTGTGAAGACTTTATATTTGAGTCTGATTGCGAATTTCACATTTTTGTTGCCATTTTCAAGACCTCTCATTGTGGGCGAGGTTACAATTAGCGCAATGTCCATTAGCATCCGTAAATAACATTGTCCATTATTTTAAATTTTGCTGGGAGGTTACAACACACACACAAAAAAAAAAAAAAAAAAAATTGCATTTATATCCGCTCCTCAATTGTAGATACCCCTTACACAGCTGTGTGCAATGAATGAGTGCTGGCTGGTAATTAATTGCACTCCTTGGAGGGAAATGCCATAGGAAGTAGTCTTTAAAAAGTGAATGTTTTTCGTTAAGAGACAAAAGTTACTTTCGAAAAAAGGTAATAGTGGGGCTTTTGTTGTTGAACAAAAGAGGTACAATGAACATACGTTATCAGATTTGCGCAATGCAGCGTCACACCACCTTTTTGATTATAACACAATATACTATACATCGTCCCGAACCGTGACCAGAGTCGCGAGACGAGCAGAGCACGCCGCCGACGCCCGCTCAGTACAACCGTCCACCCGCTACTACTGTCGACCGACTACTACCTCTCCCGACTCGCGCTACAATATATATAACAACTGTTCCTGGCGACCCGGTGCGTGCCACTACTGTCGTCTGGCGCGGTCCAAGCGCCGACTAGCAGCGATAAAGAACTCTCTGGTCAGACAGAGATGCTGTCATGCCTCGCCATCGCTCTGGTAATGAATACATACGTGTTGCAGCGTGCGTACCACCGGAACACGCAGTGGCGGAGCCAAAGACTGTGTTGTCGAGGTCGAGTGCGAGTGGGAAGAGAGGCAGCGTCGGCACGGAGATGCAAGCGAGCGCGAGACGCACGGGGGCTGCGGCGTGGCGCGTTTGCGGTCGGCGCCTTTGGTGGCAACGGCCGGGACAAGCAGCGGTGTATGGTGTGGTGCGGGGCGGACAGGGGCGGCGGTGGACGGGGAGGAGGCGGCGCGACGACGGCATGGGGGCGAAAACGGGACGGGGGACGGCGGATGTTGAGAGGCGTCACGCGCGGGCAGGACACAGACACAGAGACACACAGATTGGAAAGGGAGGGTGCGCGGTAGTAGTTGGGAATGTGCGTACCGTGCGGGATGGGAGTGGGCGAGGAACACGGTCGTGGCCCCTGTTTTGGGTGCGTGTGATGACGTCGGTGTGTTGTGGGAAGGGAAGGTGCTGTGGCGGCGGCGCGTAATGGGCGTAGGCCGAAAAGAGAAAGGAACGTGGGCAGTGTGTTGGCAAGCGTCGGTTCGACTGCGACGTTGATGGGCAGGGCAGGGCAGGGCAGGGCAAGGTTAATGGTGGTAGGAGTAGGCGTGTGGGCGCAAAAAATCTGCCGCTGCAGGCGGTGCCGTAACCGCCATGGCGGGAAGGAGAGAGGGCCAAAGAAAGAAAGAAAGAAAGAAAGAAAGAAGAAAACAAAAAAAAAAAAAAAAAGGTCGTGTTGTGTTGATGCGCAGGCAGACGCGTACAGAGGGACGAGCCCGGTCTGCAGCAGGGTGTGGCCGTGCCGAGTGCAGAGCAGCGGCGGCTCGGTTCGGTTCGGCCCGGCCCGGCGGGCCGCGCTGTTGTCGCGGACGTGAGCGCCCCCTGGCGGGTGGCCGGAGGCGGCGCGGCGTGTTGGACGTGTGGCTGGTGGCAGTGCACAATTTGCGAGTGGCTGGCGGTGTGGTGTGGCGGTTGGCGCGTCGGGCGGCGGAGAGGTATGTGTTGCGGGCGCCCTTTGCTGCGCTGCGTCGTTGCGTGTGCCGTACAGGGCGGGCGCTTGTCGACTGTGTGGGCGGTGTGGCGAATTGGCGTGAAACGGCTGCCGAGAGGTGTGTGGTAGCGAGCCGGTCGGTGGTGTCAGTGCGAAGGGGAATGTGCGTGCGTTTGGCGGTTTCGGTGTGCTTTTTGCGGCGTGAGAGTGGGAATTAGTGGGGCCGGCTGTTGTGTTGGTTCCTTGTGTCTTGTGTCGCGTAGCTTGATGGCAACGTGGAAGGACGCCGGTTTCGTTTCGAGCCTTGCGTGTGGTTGTCGACGTTGACTGGTTGGCGTGTGCCGATGCACGTGCATGTGTGGGTCGCGAGTGCGTTTTTGGCTGGCTGTGTGTGTGTGTGTGTGTTTTGGGGGGGAAGGGGGAGGCGGTGGTGAAAGTGCAGTCGTTGCCACGGGCGTCGTCGGGTGGGGCTGGGGCTGTGCGTCGTGGCGGAAAGGTGGTAGGTTGCGGGAAGCGAGCCCGTCGTTGACGGTGTCGCGTGAGTTGTGAATCGAGTGGGGCGCGGGGCGCGGGGCGCGGGACAGGAGCAGCGTGCCGCTGCGTCGTGGTCGTCAGCAGAGGCTGTGCGTGTGCTTGTCCTTTTTGTGGGCGGTTCGTGCGAGGCGTTTTTGTTTTGTGTTGCCCTAGTTGTTAGTTTATTTTGTTTGTGTTTGTTATTTTGAGACGACGACTGGTTGGTGGCGTGCGCGCGAAGTGGCGGTGTGCGCTTCCCGTGTCGTTTGTGTTGTTTGGTTTTTTTGTTTTTGTGTGTTTTTTTTTTTTTTGCACTGGGCCCCGGTGGGTGGGTGCGTGTGTGTCGATTGCCGGCTGGCGAAAGGTGCGCCATCGGCGGGGTGGGTCGCCGGCACAAGTAGAGGCGGCGGCGTTGTTGCTGTTGTTGTGTGGTGTTTGTTTTGTTCGGCTGTGTCGGCGAGCTGTGTTGCGGTGCGTGTGAATGGTGGTGCAAAAGTGCTGGCGTTGGGGCTGCGACTGCGACGGCGGCGAGCCGCGGGCGCGCCATTGATAGTGATGTTGTGAACAGCGGCTGTGTACGGTAGTGGTGTTGTTGTAGCACGACGTGCATCCGGGCCGGCGCGGAAAGCGCAGTTGCGGGCGGTTGCCCTTCGGTGCCAGCCATGTCGCGTGAGCGGCGGGTTGCTCTGGTGTCGACACGTGGTGCTCTGGGTTGTTGTGTGGTGCCCTTTGGCCGGTGGGGGTGGTTCGCGTGTGTCTCGTTCGCGCTCGGTGTCTGGTCGTGGTCGTGCTGCTCCCCCGTCTGTCGGCGGTTTCCGACGTCGTCTGTACGTGTTTGTTCGTTTGCGGCGTGCCTGCCGACGTCGTCCCGTCGCGACCTTTCAACCGAAAGTGTGGCGCCCGAAGGTGAACGAACGTAACCCTGACCTCGGCGCTTTACGCTGAGCCGAGCGAACCGAACCGAACCGAACCTAACCTGTGGTGTGGCGAGGTGAGCTCAGCCTGTGAGCCCCTAACGTCTACGTAAGGTAAGCTGTCCGGCTCACGCCTCACGTTTGAACGCTTTTTTAACCTACGTTTGACGCTTCTTAACCTAGCACTGACCCCTTAACCTAACGTGTAACCTAACCTAACCTAACCTAACCTAACCTAACCTAACCTAACCTCTGACGCCTGACGTGTTTGAATGCTTAACCTAAGTTTGACGCTTAACCTAACCCAAGTCCCCTTAACCTAACCCACGTCCACCTAACCTAACCTAACGTAGACGTGTAAACGTAATGTGTAACGCGTAACGTGTAAGGTCGGCTGTCGTGTGTGCTTGACGGCAGATTGGGTTGGTCTGTAGATTCGGATTGCGGTTTGCCTCGGTCGAGGGGTTGGGTCGGAAGCGGCGAGGGGCGGCGGCGCCTGTTGCGCAGGCGGCGTCCGTTTGCGGCGGGCAATTGTTGAGAAACGGCTGTGAATGTTGGCGGGCGAGAGGAGGAGGACGGCGCGCGATGTGGCCCGACGGCTGCGGGCCGATCGGGAAACGGCGGGAGGGCGACGGAAGGCGATGGGGCGGCGGAGGCGCGTTTGCACGGCCGTCATCGCCGCACGCCTCGGCTTGTGTGGCTGTGGCGCCGGCCGCGCTGGCCGGGCTGCCGCGGCGACGGTGTGGGAGTTTTGCCGAAGGTTTGGCCATTGTGGCGGGTCGTCGGCTGGGGCTGTGGGGGCGGCATTTGGGCGGGGGCGGCGATTCTCGGCGGGCCGACCCAGGCTGTAGCGCGCGGTAGCTGCAGTTTGGCCGTGGTTTGCGGCGCTGCCGTGGCGACTGGTTGGCGACTGTGGTGTGGCTGTGTGTAGCCCCATCCTCGGTGGTTTGAAAGGCGCGGGCGGTTGTGGCGCAGGTTTGGGGCTGCTCCGCACAGGCTGTCGGACGTTGGGCGGTAGCAAGCGCGGGAGGCGCGGCGCGGCGGCGCGCAGAGTGGCGGCCGCTCTCTCGGCCGTCCGCGCCCGCCCGCGACACTGGCTGGGCCTTGTGATTCTCTGCTCTGCTGCTGTGCTGTGCTTGCGTGCCTGCTGTCCCGCTCGCTCTCGCTGTGTGTTACGCGCGTCGTCGAAATGGCAGATCAGGCGGCTACGAACGAGACTGCTGCGGCACCCGCCGCCACCGGCACTACGAAGAAGGCCAAGTCTGCGTCGTCTGCGAAGAAGCCGCGCGCCAAGCCTGCGCACCCGCGCACCTCTGAGATGGTGACGGCCGCCATCAAGAGTCTGAAGGAGCGCGGCGGGTCGTCGCTGCAGGCGATCAAGAAGTACATAGCCGCGCACTACAAGCTGGACGCGGAGAAGCTGGCGCCGTTTATCAAGAAGTACCTCAAGTCGGCCGTCGTGGCGGGCGAGCTGGTGCAGACGAAGGGGAAGGGCGCGTCCGGCTCGTTCAAGCTTGCCGGCGCCGGCGGCGGGGGGGCGGCCGAGGGCGGCAAGGCCCGTGCTGGCGGTGCCAAGAAGAAGCGCGCCGCTCCGGCCAGCAAGGAGAAGAAGGGCGCCCGTGCGGCCGGCGCAAAGAAGGCTGGTGGCGTGAAGGCGGCGACCGGTCGGAAGGCGGGCGCCGCCAAGAAGGCGTCTGCGGCGTCGGCCGCTCCCGCGGGTGCGAAGAAGGCGGCTGCGGCCAAGCCGGCCAAGGCCAAGTCGCCGTCGAAGGCGAAGAAGGCCGCCAAGGTTCCGACGAAGAAGCCGAAGGCGCCGCGCCCGAAGAAGGCGACGACGCCGTCTAAGGCGAAGGCTTCGCCCAAGAAGAAGAAGTAGAGTAGAGGAGAAAGAGATGGGAATGGAAGGGTTTGGCGCTTGACTCCGTCGTCCCCACCCCCCGTCGTCGTCTAGTGGCGCGCAAGAGACGCGCGGCCCAAAACGGCCCTTCTCAGGGCCATCAAAGCACGTCGGGGAAGGTTTTGATTGTCGTGTTGCGTTTGGTGTGGGTGTCTGTCTGGCGTTTCTGTATGCCCGTGGGGATGCTGTTTGCGTGCCGTGGTGGTTGGATTGCGGGGGTCGGTGGCGGGTGTGGGCGGCGGTAGCGGTAAGCGGTGTTGTTGTTGTTGTTGTTGTCGTGGTTGATTGTCGCCGTGTTTGTGGCGGCGGCCGACGGTTGGTTTTCTGTCACGTTGTTTTGTTTGAATACGTTGGTTGGCTTGCCTGCGTTCGTTCTTCTCGGATGTCTGTCTTGTCGAGTCGTGTCTGGTCTTTGTTTTGTTTTGTTCCTTTGTGTGTGTGTGTGTTATGTTTTGCAACGGGGGGCACGTTGAGATGCGGAAGGAGTCGGCGGGGATTTCGGTGGCGTGTAGAGCGAGCGAGCGAGCGCGCCTGCCTGGCCGTTGGCCGTCGGAGTGGAGTGCGGGTTTTTTTGTTTTCGAAACGAAAGCGGCGGCCGGCCAGCCACCCGTGCGGTGTGACGTCGGCCGTTGGGTATTGTGCGCTTTGAGCGCCGGGGAGGGATGATGTGTGATTGTTGCGCGCTGCTAGCAGGCAGGCAGAGTGAGCGGGTGTGGCGGACGGACGGGAAGTGGTGGTTTTTGTTTTTGGGTTGCGGGGCGAGAGGCAGGCGACCGACAAAGTTTGCTCGCGACGGAGAGATGTTAGTGGCCCTGAAAAGGGCCGTTTTTGTTTGTGCGGTGCGGTGCCGCGGCGCGGTTTAGGCGCGCTCGCCGCGGATGCGGCGCGCGAGCTGGATGTCCTTGGGCATGATGGTGACGCGCTTGGCGTGGATTGCGCACAGGTTGGTGTCTTCGAAGAGGCCGACGAGGTAGGCCTCGCTGGCCTCCTGCAGGGCCATGACTGCGGAGCTCTGGAAGCGCAGGTCGGTCTTGAAGTCCTGGGCGATCTCGCGCACTAGGCGCTGGAATGGCAGCTTGCGGATGAGCAGCTCTGTGCTCTTCTGGTAGCGCCTGATTTCTCGCAGGGCGACGGTGCCCGGCCTGTAGCGGTGGGGCTTCTTGACGCCTCCGGTGGCGGGCGCGCTCTTCCTCGCCGCCTTGGTGGCGAGCTGTTTGCGCGGCGCCTTTCCGCCGGTGGACTTGCGGGCCGTTTGCTTTGTGCGGGCCATGGCGGTAGCGGTAGCGGAGCGGCGTGCGTGGAGGTTAGGTGCGGCGCGGCGTCCGGTGCTGCCTTGACAACGGGCCCGCGCGCCTCCGTGCTGCGCTTATATGCCCTCGGTTGCGCGTGGTGGGGGGAGGGCGGGCCAGAGTCTATATAGGGGGGCGGCGGGCGCGCTGGGCGCAGAATACCGAGCTGCCATGCGGCTCATAGAGGTGGAGAAGCTTCACTGCTTCACCCACAATGCTGAGCCAGTGAAGCAGCTGAAGGTGGTTTTCCGCCGCCTTCCGCTAAAAATGGAGACCGACCATCTCAAGAGGGAACTAGCTGCGCTGGGCTACATGGCCAGCTCGGTCACTCTCATGAAGTCTCCCAGGACGAAGAGACCCATGCCGCTGTTCCTAGTTGTCCTTCCGGACAACTTCGAAAACCGCAAGATTTTCCAGTTGCAGATGGTGGCCAGGATCGGTGTGGAAGTGGAGCCGCTCAAGGCCAAGGGGAGGCGCGCCCAGTGCTTCTCCTGTCAAGGCCTTGACCACGTGGCGCGCTACTGCACGATGCCGGCCCGCTGCGTCAAGTGCGCCGACTCCCACCAGAGTCGGGACTGCACGAAGAAGAGGGAGGAGGCGCCCAAGTGCTGTAACTGCAGCGAGCCACATGTGGCGAGCTACAGAGGCTGCGCCGCCTTCAAGCGCCGCCCACGCCAGCAAGGACGAGCGGCACCCGCACGAAAGGTGCAACCAGGCACCAGTTTCGCCTCTGCCACCAAGGGGGAGTCTTTGGACGCCCCCAGGGGGCGGCAGGCGGAAGTCCCGGCCACCACGTCGCCTAACCAGGCAGCCGGCACCCGGGAGGTCCAACACCAGGGCGGACGCCAAACCCGTCCCCCCACCACAGCCACGCCGCAAGCCGCAGTTGCGGCACCTGCAGCTGCAACACCAGGACTGGAAGCAGCAGACCTGGGAGCAATGCTGAGCTCCCTCTCTGCCTTGCTACAGCAACTGCCGGTGCTCGTCACCGCCGTAACGGGGGCCCTCCAGGCCACTACCGTCGCCGCGAAGCCACACCATGGATAATGCCCTTATCCATGGCCTGACCATCTGTGGCTTCAACGCCAACAGCCTGTTCCCACAACAAGGTGAGTTTCGTCAGTTCATGCAGGACGAGGCAATCGACCTGTGTCTGATCTGCGAAACTCACCTCAAGCCGGGAGTTCGCGTGAAGGTGGCAAACTACGTTTGCTACCGGAACGACAGGCCGACGGCAGGCGGGGGTACCGCCATCTACGTACGCGCCTCACTCCGGCACCACCAGGTGCAGCTCCCAGCCATGGCCACCCTGGAAGCCACCGGGGTGAACGTCACCACGGCTGCGGGGCAAATAACCTTCGTGGCCGCATACAGGCCGCCGCGTGGACACCTCCAGGAGGCGGACATCGACGAGCTGCTGACGTTTGGGGGAAGGACATTCATTGCGGGTGACTTCAACGCGAAGCACCCGGAATGGAACTCCCGCCTCACGAACGTCAGTGGCCGCCGACTTCTTCGCGCTGCCCAGAGGAATGGCGCCCTGGTCCTGGGCCCACGGGAACACACCATCTTCCCGGCCAGGGGGCGGTCAGACGTGCTCGACGTGGCCGTCATCAAAGGAATCGGGCATCACACGACCGCCACCACGCGGTGCGCGATGTCGTCCGACCACCTGCCGGTGGTCTACCAAATCGACATCGCTGGAGCCACGCTCCCGCCACGTCGGCGGACGTACCGGCGCCTGGACTGCGACCGATTCCAGGACAATGTCCTGGCATCATTGGAGAACTCACCTGACCCCGCGGCAGTGGGTGCGGACGCCGCCCTCCAGTTCCTCACCCGCCAGATGCTGCAAGCAGCCGACGCGGCCTCCCCTCCCCCTCCACAGGGTACCAGGGACTTCTCCCGTAACCTACCGCCTCCCATCCGGGACGCAATACGGGAGAAGAACCGCCTCTTCCGGGAGTGGCAGCTCACCCGCCAACCCGCGACGAAACGGCGCCTCAACCGCATGCGGAGAGAAATCAAAGCGGCGGCTGAGGCGCACAGGAACAACGTCTGGGCGGACCTTGTCGCCTCCCTCAACCCTGAGGACGGCAGCGCGTGGCGGACTGTGAAGTCCTTTCTACGCAGAAGGCAGCGCGTGCCGCCTCTGCTCGTCGGACAAGACGTCGTCTGCAGCCCGGACGGCAAAGCAGGCGTCCTGGCGGACCACTTCGAGCTGTCATTCACCCCGGTGGATGACAATGTAGACGAAGAACACCTCCACCGGGTGGAAGAGCAGCTCCCTGTGTTCCTGGAAGCCAGGGACGACGCAGACGAGATCGACCCCATCTCCGACGAGGAGGTGGCCGCGCAGATTACAGCGCTCAACACCAAGAAGGCTGGCGGTGCTGACGGCGTCACCAACCATCTGCTGAGGAGCCTGCCGGCGGGCGCATACCCGTTCCTGGCGGGCATCTTCAATGAGGTCCTTCGCTCTGGGGTCTACCCCACTGTGTGGAAACACGCAGAGGTGGTGGCAATCCCCAAGGCGAACAAGGACCCACGGGACGCCGCCAACTACAGGCCCATCAGCCTGCTGCCGGCGCTCTCGAAGGTGTTTGAGCGCCTGTACGCCAGACGACTGCTCCGCCACGTGACAGCGGAAGGCATCATACCCGATGAGCAGTTCGGCTTTAGGAGGGGCCATTCCACCGTCCACCAGCTGATGCGGCTGGTAGAAGAAGCGATGCGCGCCCTGGAGACTCGGGAATACCTTGGGGCGGTGTTCCTGGACGTATCCAGGGCATTCGACTCTGTGTGGCACGACGGCCTCGTGTACAAACTTTTTGTACACGGGGTCCCGACGTCGCACGGGTTCCTCCTCCGCTCATACCTAGCCGAGCGGTCCTTCCACGTCAGACTGGACGATGGGACATCCACCCATCGACACATCCGTGCTGGAGTGCCGCAGGGGTCCGTCCTTGGGCCCCTATTGTACTCCCTATACACCGCCGACGCTCCGCGCGTGACGCCGGTGAAGTTGGCACTATATGCCGACGACACTGCGCTGTTCGTGCGGAGCATGAACGCGGTCGAGATGCGCCGTCTTCTTCAAAGAGGTTGCGAGGCCCTTGGCGCCTGGTCAACCAAGTGGCGCCTCAAGCAAAACGCGGCGAAGAGCCAGGCGGTGGTCTTCACGAGAAGACAACTGCCGCCTGATCTTCCGCCAGTCACCATCATGGGCAGCCCCGTCCCATGGAGCAAGACTGGCCGCTACCTGGGGGTCACACTGGACCATAAGCTGACGTGGAAGCCGCACATCGAGGACGTCAGGGGCAGAGCGATAGGGCGCCTACGCGTCCTGTACCCTCTGCTCAACCCCTCGTCTGCGCTGCCACCTCACCACGGCATCACGCTGTACCTGGCGCTGGTACGCCCAGTGCTGGAATACGCAGCTGTGGTGTGGGGCAACGCGGCCGAAACACACATCAACAAGCTGCAGAGGGTGCAGAGCAGGGCGCTCAAGCTCGCTCTACGCCTGCCGAGATTATATTCGACCGCTCGGCTACACGAGCAGACTGGAATCCCCCTCCTCCGCGACCGCTTCAAGCAATCGGCGCGGACGTTCTATGAGCGGACCGAACGGTCCGAAAACCGGCTCATCAGGGATCTGGGCCACCCTATACACCACAGGCCAACAACCCGTTGGCCTGACCTGCTGCGGGAGTGAAAACTCCCACAACAGAGACAGGACATCCGCATCCAGGAAAAAAAACTAGAGGCCAATCCACGAAGAGAGGCCGCAGTTCCATACGTAAGGCTCACGCAGGAATAGCAGAAGACTGCTTAGCCTGCCCCTGCACGGGTCAGGGCAGACCCGTAAGGTAGAAGCGAGCGAGCGAGCGAGAGCGAGCGCTGGGCGCAGACCGTAGCCGACTCGCCAGCCGCTGCAGGTGCTGTTTGTGCACGTTTTGCTTTGCCCGAGGAAGGAAGGATGACAGGCCGCGGCAAGGGAGGAAAGGGGCTCGGCAAGGGTGGCGCCAAGCGGCACCGCAAGGTGTTGCGCGACAACATCCAGGGCATCACGAAGCCCGCCATCCGCCGCCTGGCTCGCAGGGGCGGCGTGAAGCGCATCTCTGGTCTGATCTACGAGGAGACCCGCGGGGTGCTGAAGGTGTTCCTGGAGAACGTGATCCGCGACGCGGTGACGTACACTGAGCACGCCAAGCGCAAGACTGTGACGGCCATGGACGTGGTGTACGCCCTGAAGAGGCAGGGGCGCACCCTGTACGGTTTCGGCGGTTAGGCTGCGTCGCAGCGGGCGCTGGCCTTCCCGCGGCCGTGCTTGTGGGTGGGAGAGACTAGAAAACGGCCCTTTTCAGGGCCACCACACTGTTCGGAAGTTGAAAAGTGCGAAAGAGTCTGTGTTGTTGCTGCGTGTGTGCGCTGTGTTGTTTGTTTCTTTCTTTCTTTCCGTTTGAGCGACGTGATGTGACTGGGAGGGGAGAAGGAAAGGAAACGTGTCATGTGGCTGGCTGTGTGTGGAGCTGCTTCGTTTGTGTGTTTGTTATTGTGTGTCTTTGTATCGATCGCGACGGAGATGGCGGGCTGTGTGTTGTTGTGCGAGAGGCGGTGATTATTTGCTTGCGTGGTTTGTCTCTGTGTGTTTGTTTGCGGCGGCGTTGGGGTTTCCGAGGCAAGGCGTGTGGGCATAGGCGGCCGGATCAGCTGTTTCGTTCGTGTCGACGGCCGTTGCGCGCGGGAGTGGAGGGCGGTGTGTCGACACGCCTCCCTTTAACAATGGTCATTATTGCTGCCGTTGTCGGTTTGGAAGGCGACTGCGACCGTGCAAAATGTGTGTGTGTGTGTGTGTGTGTGTTGGGCCACACGGGCTGTGTGGACGACAAGATGGCGGACGTGCGCCGGCGGCGGCTGTGCTGTGACAGTGCAAAGTTAAAACAAAACAAGGTGCGGCGAGGACGACTGAAATTTTGCTTTGGACGTAGGTGTGTGTGGTGGCCCTGAAAAGGGCCGATTGTTGTGGGCCGAGCCGGCAAAGCGCGTTGCGTGCAGGGGAGCACGCGGCGCTGCGATTGCCTGGCCTCCTTTAGGCCTTCTTCTCGGTCTTCTTTGGCAGCAGGACGGCCTGGATGTTGGGCAGGACACCACCCTGTGCGATGGTGACGCCCGACAGGAGCTTGTTGAGCTCCTCGTCGTTGCGGATGGCAAGCTGCAGGTGGCGCGGGATGATGCGCGTCTTCTTGTTGTCGCGGGCCGCGTTTCCGGCCAGCTCGAGCACCTCAGCCGCGAGGTACTCCATGACGGCGGCGAGGTAGACGGGCGCCCCGGCGCCGACGCGCTCTGCGTAGTTTCCCTTGCGCAGGAGGCGGTGGATTCTGCCGACCGGGAACTGGAGCCCAGCCCTGCTTGAGCGGGACTTTGACTTGCCCTTGACTTTGCCTCCCTTTCCGCGTCCGGACATGGCGATGGGCTAGCGACGGTGCACACGAAACGGAAACGAAAACGACCGGTGCGAGCGGCAGCGAGTCGAGCAGCGGAGTGCGTGCCGGCGCGCGCGCGGCCTCCTTACATCTGGACTGGGTGTGGAACATCCCAGGCTATCGTGAATGTAGGGTTTACCGAGAGGCATTTCCTACCAAGGCTGCAGGGTGTGGTTGGCGGTGGTCAGCGCGTATGATAACTGGAAATCGCTGAGAGGAAGAAGTGGTGGTGAGTCTTCTGGGCTGACCTGATTATTCGATCAGGGCAACGGGCCGCCTGTAGTGGTCGTGATGGTCATTATGTCGTCCTAACCTCCGGACGAGGGGATTGTCTGAAGTGCGGGTGGCATTATAAAACCGGCGCGCTGCGTCTTGAAATCTCTCCCGGACGAGGGGTTCCTCAGCCGCCTGATGGAGGGGGCGATGAGGGAAATCACGCGGAACATGGTAAACTCGGCGCAAGAGCTTGTTTTGTAGTTGCTGGAGCCTCTGAATGTGGGAGGGGGCAGCATTGCCCCAGACTTCACAGGCATAGTCCATGACCGGACGAATGCACGTACGATAGATATGCAGTCCGTTGGCGACAGGGAGCGAGGAAGTTTCGTTGAGCATGGGGTACAATGCCCCAGCCCTCTGAGATGTCTTCCGGTGTACAGCGGTGACGTGAGCCTTCCATGTCAGGGTGCGATCGAGAATGACCCCGAGGTAGGTGGCAGTCGTGGTCCAGGTGATGGCCTGATTACAAAGCACCAGTGGTGGCACTTCAGGTGGGAGACGGCGAGTGAGGAGCATCGCCTGAGATTTGGTGGCGTTGAAGCCGATCCGCCAGTCGGCAGCCCAGCGCTCGAGGTCCTGCAGAGCAGCTTGCAGACGTCGGAGGACGGCGTCGATGTTGCGATGGCGCGAGAAGAGGGCCGTGTCATCAGCATAGATGGCACGACCAACCCTCGGGGAAATCGGCAGGTCAGAGGTGTAGACAGCATACAATATCGGGCCCAGAACGCTCCCTTGGGGCACTCCAGCAAGGACTGGGCGAACAGAGGAAGACGTGCTGCCAACTCGGACGACAAAAGTACGGCCCTCAAGGTAGTTGCCGAGTAGGCGGACGAAGCACGAAGGGATGCCGAGATGGAACAACTTGAAGAGCAGGCCGTGGTGCCAGACGGTGTCAAAGGCCTTGGACACATCGAGCAGGACAAGGCCGCAAAACTCCCGATTGTTGAACGCCAGTGTCGCCTCCTCGACGACGCGGAGCAACTGTTGAGTGGTGGAGTGGTGCTGGCGGAAGCCAAACTGTTCCCGAGGAATGATATTGTCCTGGTGGAGCAGCCGGCCGAACCTAGATAGGAGGATTCTCTCGAAAACTTTACTCAACGTCGGGAGGAGACTGATGGGGCGATAATGCTCTGGTACTGTCCTGTTTTTGCCCGGCTTCGGGACCGCCACAACGACAGCCTTCTTCCAAGCGTCTGGGTACTGCAGCTGGTGAAAGATGGCGTTGAAGAGAGCGACCACATACAGGATGGCAATCCTGGGCAGCATGCGGAGGACTCTCCCGTCAACGTTGTCGTGCCCCGGGGCCTTCGTCTGGGGAAGTCGGCGAAGATGGTCAGTGACCTCCCTTTCCGATGTTGGAACAATGGTGGCGTCACCGTGATCGCCGTGGAGGAAGGCAGCAAGTCTGGTCTCCACTGTGCGGACGTTCTCGTTGTCGACCGGAGCCGCAAGGGGCCGGAAGTTGGCCTCAAAAGTCGACGCCAGGGCCTCGGCTTTAGCGGCGGGCGTGTAAGCAGGTCCATCGGCAGTTGTGAGCGGCGGCATGTGTGGGCGGTGCCGTGTGAGGGAACGGACCAACTCCCACGTGTCGGCCCCAGGATCAACTGAGGCAAGCTTCTCCTCCCACTGGCGGATACGGTGAGCAGCAAGGGCAGCCTTGATGACGCGGCGGAGATGATTGATGCGCCGCTTCAGCACGGGCTGGCGTGTTTCATGCCAAACTCTGTTCAGACGGTTTCGTTCTCGGATAAGGTCCCGTAAGTCTGCAGGGAGTGCTGGAGCTGCCACTGAAGAAACCCGTGGAGGCGTAGTGGAGTCAGCAACAGCCGTGGTGAGAGCCGCAGTCAGCGTGTGAAGAGCAGCATTGACATCCGTGTCCAGTGGAGGTGGCTCATCCGGGAGGCGTTGCAGAACAAGCTGCCGGAAGCGCGGCCAGTCGGTCTTCCGGGTGTCGAGCTTCGCCGCTGGTGGAAGCGGAGTGACATGTAGTCGAAAGAGCACCGGCAAGTGGTCGGAGCTCAAGGCGTGGAGAACGTCGGGGGTGACAAACCAGTCGACACCCTTGACGAGACAAATGTCCAAAACGTCGGGAGCAGAGCCGTACGAAGGGTAGTGCGTCGGCTCAGCAGGTCCATACACAGAAGCTCGAGCCCTCTCTGCAGCATGATAGAGCCGCCTCCCACTGACGTTCAGCGTCCGAGAATTCCAGAGCTGGTGCTTGGCATTCAGGTCTCCAGCGAGGAAGAGCTTGACCCCAGCACGAAGGAGAGTATCAGCATCATGGACGGTGAGGTGGCCTCGTGGTGGCCGGTACACGGAGAGAAAGATGACCGTTCCAAGGGACGTCTCCACTGCGACGGCCGTAGCTTCACAGGAGTCCAACCTCGGCAGAGGGACACGATAGTGCCGGAGTGTCCGCTTGACATAGATGGCTGTCCCACCGCCAGCCGTCAGCCTGTCGTCGCGATAGCAGACGTAATTCGGGGCGTTCGCTCGAAGTCCAGGTTTGAGGTGCGTCTCGGTAAGGAGACACACATCCACGCTGTAATCCTGGAGGAACTGCCGGAATTCGAGAAGCGCAGGGAAGAGGCCATTCGCGTTCCACGTTACAGCCGTGAAGGTCTGGTGGCGCCTAAGGTTGTGAGCCATGGCCAGCGGATGCGATCGCCGTGGCAGCGGGGAAACTTCGGAGGGCTGCATGGACTGCAGCAGTGATGGCGGTCGGCAGCTGGGCCAGAGCGGCAGAGACAGCCACGAGGGTGGCCTGGACTTCTTGCAAGACCGCGATGAAATCAGCAGCTGCAGCAGGTGGAGCAGGCCCATCTTCAGAGCGTCGCAGAGGCTGGACAGCAGGGGCAGAAGGAGGCGTCGTCCGGCCCTGGAGGACGTCGGCGTAGCCAAGGTCCGCCCGAGCAGCAAGCAGGCGCCGCTGGGCGGGTTGTCGCGGAGGAGTAGCAGGTGGAGCAGGTGGTGGCGCAGCTCGGCGCCGCTGCTGTTGGCCATCGGAGCGGGACGTCTGCCGCAAGGGAGGTAGTCCACGCTGGCGGCGGCTGGCTGCCTTGTGGACAGCGCAACCGCGGTAGCTCGCAGGATGAGCCCGCTTGCACAGGGCACAGGTGGCTGGTTCGTCCCGGGACCGGGTACACTGCTGGCTGAGGTGACCCTCGCCACACTTGACACATCGTGGCCTCATGCGACAGAGGCGGGAAGTGTGGCCCGGCTCCTGACAATTGTAGCATTGGACGAGGCCCTTCCGTGCGCGTAACTTCTCGACTGTCACCGAGAGGTCATAAAACCTGGTGACTTGGTAGATTTGCCTGTTATCAGGCGTATCAGGCAACACGATCTCCATCAAAGGGATGGGGCGCTGGGTACCAGGCATCTTCATCCGGGTGACTGCAGTGGGCGTGAAACCCATAGTGATGAGGCCGTCCTTAAAGGCGTCCGCCTTCATCTTCAGCGGTATGCCTCGCATGGCAACCTTGAGAACTTTGGGTCGTACAGTGGGGAAGGTGTAGTTTGGGATCCCACGTGCACCAACCATGTCCATGACAGCCACGTAATCTTCAGTAGTGGCGACTGTCAGCTTCAGGCGGTCTTCGCCGCAGTGTTTGGCGGTAAAAGCGTTCTTGAGGTTGGCCTGGAGCCAGTCCCGAAGCGTCAGATAATCGTCAGGGTAGTCGATAACAATCGGCGGCAGCTTAGGGCCGGAGCGAGGTGTAGCATCGTCGGCGGCCGCCGGTGGAGGCTCGTCAGGATCTTCAGAGTCGGCGCCATCCTGTAGGGCGTCGTACTGATTGGCAGTAGGCACAGGGACAACGGCCGGGCGCCGTCGTGGAGCCGCCCTCTTCTTAGGTGGCGGTTTCTTGAATCCAGCGTCACTCGTACCAGAAGTGTGTGGGTCGTCACTGGCGGATGTGACAGCCGATCGCTTGCGCTGAAGCACCCTCTGCGGGGCGCCGGCAGCGCAGTCCTCACGGGGAGGGTCGGTAGAGTAGTCCATCTCATCGTCCTGGTCGCGCGTAGTCGTCATATACTCTTGGTCCTCCTGGGGTTGCCGGGTCGTCATAAGTGGAGCGTCCGATGGGGCCGCCGACGGCGCAGGCGCCGCCGGACGGCGATCAGACAGCTCCGGCGCGGCGGCGGCAGCTGCCGCGACCGCGCGCGCGTCACAAACGTCTTGCTCGCTCGCCATCTCGAACACGAGTCCTGCGTGCGTGCGTGCGTGCGTGCGTGCGTGCCGGCGCAGCCGGGGTGGGGGTGCTTTATGGGCTCGGGTGCGGCGGCCGGTTGCGCGCGCGCCCCATTGGTCGGCGGCCGCAACAGGGCGAGCTGGTAAAGGTGCGGCGGCGGCTGGCGGCGGGTGCCACTGTGTGGGGAGACGCTGACTAGAGCGGAGCGCTTGCTACTGGTGTTGCTGCTGCCGTACGTTGGTTCGAGATGCCGCCCAAGACTAGCGGGAAGGCCGCCAAGAAGGCTGGCAAGGCGCAGAAGAACATTTCGAAGGGCGACAAGAAGAAGAAGCGCAAGAGGAAGGAGAGCTATGCCATCTACATCTACAAGGTGCTGAAGCAGGTGCACCCTGACACGGGCATCTCGTCGAAGGCGATGAGCATCATGAACAGCTTCGTGAACGACATTTTCGAGCGCATTGCGGCCGAGGCTTCTCGCCTGGCGCACTACAACAAGCGCTCGACCATCACGTCCCGCGAGATCCAGACCGCTGTGCGGCTGTTGCTGCCTGGCGAGCTGGCCAAGCACGCCGTGAGCGAGGGCACGAAGGCGGTGACCAAGTACACGAGCTCCAAGTAAGGAGGTGGCTCTGGAATGGAAGGAAGGATGGAGAAGGCTCCTCCGTTGCGAGAGCGGCAAAACGGCCCTTTTCAGGGCCACCAACTTGCCTTTTGCGGGAAGGGCGGAATTGTTGTTGTTGTTTGTGTGGACGGCTGTGATGTATGTGTGCATTTTGATTGTGGGTGGGGGGGCGCGTCAAAGCGTGTTGCGCGGGGTACGGCCACGAGGTTGGTCGCCGTGGCGTGGAATGGTGGCACGCCTCGTTGGCGTGGTTTTTGACCCATTGGTGTTGTTGGTGTGTGTGTGTGTGTGTGTGTTACCCGTCTGCGAGGGGGGACAGTGTGATCGGCGACTTTTGTGTCACCGTAACGACGGCCGTTTGCGGGTTTGTTTTTTTGCACATCATACATGGCGAGGGTGAAATGTGAAATGTGAAATGTTTTTGTTTGGTTTTTTTTGCCGCCCACTATTCCCTTTGCTGTACGCCGAGTTTGACAATGGTGCGACGTAACTGCAGCGTGGAGGTGTGTGAGTGACGTTGAAATGAACGTGCCATTAAGACGCATTGTTGTTGTATTGTACTGTACGTGTACGGCGACACGCACGATGATGTACCATTCGACTCTGATGTTTGATAGCCGTGTCTGACTGATTGCGTACGACGCACGCACACCGATGTCGTCATTCAAGATGCACGCTAGACGACGACGGCGGCGGCGGCGGCGGTCGTTTGTTTGGCGAATGTCTGTACACGTGTTTGTCTGTGTCCATCCGGTATGTATTTGTTTGTTTGAAAGTGTTTTGTGTGTCGGTGACGTGGTCCGATCCGTCGCCCCCTGAGTAACTGTCGATCGGCGCGATAGACCGGCGTCACGCAACTGAACCGAAGTCTTGGGCACACCCGTCATACTGTTGTACACCGTCGCGCTGAGAACGGTAACGAAAGGTTGACTTTGATCGGTCGAATGTCTGGGCAGAACGTGAGGAATGAGGCAAGAGTGCAAGGACGGGGGGCAAAAGAGAGAGGAAGGGAAAAAGGGGAGAAACGCATTCGTAGAGCAACGGAACGTTCCCGTGTGGGAGGCGTATTGGAGCCGCACTGAAATGCGTTTAACGGCGGCGCGGCTGCAAGTGTCTGCCGTGGTGAACGTTACCTTTGACGGCTGCATTGGGCTTTGCCTTTGCTTTTGCTTTCGCTTTCGCTTTCGCTTTCCCGGATGTACGTAACGTTTGTTGATATGGTTCTGAGGAAGAGTGTATGACAGTGCCGTGCCGTCCATGTTCGTGTGCCCTCCCATTGTGTGTATGCTATTGTCTGTGTACTTGAATGATGTATGTAGGTGTTAGTGGACATGTTTTACCAGTGGGGGGAAATGGATCGTCGATAGTTGCCGTCACTCTGTCACGGTCGAGATGACGCACCCTCCGTACAGAAAGGTGTCGAGAAAGTGAGTGTGTGTGTGTGTGTGTGCGTGCGTCCGTGAATTGGCAGTGTTTGGAGGTGGGCGTGCCCTGGATGTGGCCCGGAAAAGGCTGTTCGTTAGGCGGTAGTGTTGTGTGGACAGGGGAGGGGCATGCGTAACGCTGCTGGCATGGCATTTCGGGAGATGGGAGGGGGCAAACGAGGAAACGAGGAGCGGCGGCCAAAGACGGGACGGGGAGGGGCGCGGTGTGGGTGGCTTGCGCCTGTGCTCGGCGTTGTGGTTTGTGCAAAAGAGGAGGAGAAAAACAATGTGAGTTGCCAGGGAGGGGAGCGGTGTTGTGTTGTGGTTGTCGTGGTGTAGCCGCAGACGCGGCTGTCAGTGAACGTGGCGAGACGGACGGATGCGCGGAGGGGCGGGGGCGGCGCATTTCGCCGGTGCCGTGCCGTGCCGTGCCATGCCTGAAAGCCGCATGGTCGCTGTGTTGTTGGTGGCGTGGGGGCGAGGAGAGTACCGTACGGGTGTGCTTGTGCGCCGGAAATGGCACACTGCGCCCGCCCGTCTTGGAGGCTGATGGCTGTGGTGTGGAAATGGGGCGCGGTGATGTTGAAGCAGTTGAAGAACAGAAAAGAAACCAAGAAAACGGAAGGCGTGATGCGGCGGTGGTGGTGAGAGCGGGAAAAACAAAAAAAAAAAAAAAAAAAAAAAACAACAAAAAAAAAGAAGGAAAAACAACAAGAAACAAAAAAGAAAACAAAAAGTCTATCAATATTAAAATGTAAATGGAAATGGAAATGGACCCAGGTATAACCTCCCTGCACAAATAGCAGAGAGTCCGATGATAATAAAAATGTGCCAGAATGTTAACGTCCCTACAAAACAAACCCAACGATAATATTAATGAAAGAGTGAACCGTATGTAACATTGCAACAGACATAATGAAACCTGATAAATTGTATAAGGGCAGCAGCGTTGACCTTTGGCCCTGTATTCAGAATAAAAAGAGCCAAAGATCGTTACCCCAATGAAAAAGACACTGAAACACGTATGTAACATAGTAGCGATGGCGAGACATTGTAGCATCTGTGACCAGAGAGTTTGCGCTGGACTGCGCGAGTGTTGCGAGCGGTTCTCAGTCAGTCAGTCTGTCAGTAGTCGTTGCGAGTCCGTAGCTCTGTGTAGTTGAGGGCTGTACTCTGTCAGTAGTCGTCGCGTGCAGTACGCTAATAGTCGTCATGCAGAGCGGTCGGTCAGTAGTAGCAGCCGAGTGCGGTTGTGTGATGTAGGCGGTCGGCAACACTGGTCGAGATGGTGAATAAGGTATACTGTTAATTAATATAATCATTAGATAATGAAAAATTGTAATTATTCTCCAACAAGTTCCCCAATAATAATTTTTATTTCAAAAGCATTTTTCAAACATTTAATTTTTTATTGAACTAAAGAGTTCGTTCCACTTCTTTGAAGAAAAATGTCACTAAAATCACAAAAAAAGAGAATATTATTATTTGCAATGCAGTTCCTCCAAGCGCTGCGCAACAACCAGAGCAGAAATGTGACATCCATTTATTCGGAGGTAAGACTTTAATTCTGATTGTTTTGCACAGGGCCAAAGACCGATATTTCGGTTTAATTGAAGTTTCTTGTCACTGAACGGACTTTTGTAAATGTTGTGTGAAGACTTTATATTTGAGTCTGATTGCGAATTTCACATTTTTGTTGCCATTTTCAAGACCTCTCATTGTGGGCGAGGTTACAATTAGCGCAATGTCCATTAGCATCCGTAAATAACATTGTCCATTATTTTAAATTTTGCTGGGAGGTTACAACACACACACAAAAAAAAAAAAAAAAAAAAAATTGCATTTATATCCGCTCCTCAATTGTAGATACCCCTTACACAGCTGTGTGCAATGAATGAGTGCTGGCTGGTAATTAATTGCACTCCTTGGAGGGAAATGCCATAGGAAGTAGTCTTTAAAAAGTGAATGTTTTTCGTTAAGAGACAAAAGTTACTTTCGAAAAAAGGTAATAGTGGGGCTTTTGTTGTTGAACAAAAGAGGTACAATGAACATACGTTATCAGATTTGCGCAATGCAGCGTCACACCACCTTTTTGATTATAACACAATATACTATACATCGTCCCGAACCGTGACCAGAGTCGCGAGACGAGCAGAGCACGCCGCCGACGCCCGCTCAGTACAACCGTCCACCCGCTACTACTGTCGACCGACTACTACCTCTCCCGACTCGCGCTACAATATATATAACAACTGTTCCTGGCGACCCGGTGCGTGCCACTACTGTCGTCTGGCGCGGTCCAAGCGCCGACTAGCAGCGATAAAGAACTCTCTGGTCAGACAGAGATGCTGTCATGCCTCGCCATCGCTCTGGTAATGAATACATACGTGTTGCAGCGTGCGTACCACCGGAACACGCAGTGGCGGAGCCAAAGACTGTGTTGTCGAGGTCGAGTGCGAGTGGGAAGAGAGGCAGCGTCGGCACGGAGATGCAAGCGAGCGCGAGACGCACGGGGGCTGCGGCGTGGCGCGTTTGCGGTCGGCGCCTTTGGTGGCAACGGCCGGGACAAGCAGCGGTGTATGGTGTGGTGCGGGGCGGACAGGGGCGGCGGTGGACGGGGAGGAGGCGGCGCGACGACGGCATGGGGGCGAAAACGGGACGGGGGACGGCGGATGTTGAGAGGCGTCACGCGCGGGCAGGACACAGACACAGAGACACACAGATTGGAAAGGGAGGGTGCGCGGTAGTAGTTGGGAATGTGCGTACCGTGCGGGATGGGAGTGGGCGAGGAACACGGTCGTGGCCCCTGTTTTGGGTGCGTGTGATGACGTCGGTGTGTTGTGGGAAGGGAAGGTGCTGTGGCGGCGGCGCGTAATGGGCGTAGGCCGAAAAGAGAAAGGAACGTGGGCAGTGTGTTGGCAAGCGTCGGTTCGACTGCGACGTTGATGGGCAGGGCAGGGCAGGGCAGGGCAAGGTTAATGGTGGTAGGAGTAGGCGTGTGGGCGCAAAAAATCTGCCGCTGCAGGCGGTGCCGTAACCGCCATGGCGGGAAGGAGAGAGGGCCAAAGAAAGAAAGAAAGAAAGAAAGAAAGAAAGAAAGAAGAAAACAAAAAAAAAAAAAAAAAGGTCGTGTTGTGTTGATGCGCAGGCAGACGCGTACAGAGGGACGAGCCCGGTCTGCAGCAGGGTGTGGCCGTGCCGAGTGCAGAGCAGCGGCGGCTCGGTTCGGTTCGGCCCGGCCCGGCGGGCCGCGCTGTTGTCGCGGACGTGAGCGCCCCCTGGCGGGTGGCCGGAGGCGGCGCGGCGTGTTGGACGTGTGGCTGGTGGCAGTGCACAATTTGCGAGTGGCTGGCGGTGTGGTGTGGCGGTTGGCGCGTCGGGCGGCGGAGAGGTATGTGTTGCGGGCGCCCTTTGCTGCGCTGCGTCGTTGCGTGTGCCGTACAGGGCGGGCGCTTGTCGACTGTGTGGGCGGTGTGGCGAATTGGCGTGAAACGGCTGCCGAGAGGTGTGTGGTAGCGAGCCGGTCGGTGGTGTCAGTGCGAAGGGGAATGTGCGTGCGTTTGGCGGTTTCGGTGTGCTTTTTGCGGCGTGAGAGTGGGAATTAGTGGGGCCGGCTGTTGTGTTGGTTCCTTGTGTCTTGTGTCGCGTAGCTTGATGGCAACGTGGAAGGACGCCGGTTTCGTTTCGAGCCTTGCGTGTGGTTGTCGACGTTGACTGGTTGGCGTGTGCCGATGCACGTGCATGTGTGGGTCGCGAGTGCGTTTTTGGCTGGCTGTGTGTGTGTGTGTGTGTTTTGGGGGGGAAGGGGGAGGCGGTGGTGAAAGTGCAGTCGTTGCCACGGGCGTCGTCGGGTGGGGCTGGGGCTGTGCGTCGTGGCGGAAAGGTGGTAGGTTGCGGGAAGCGAGCCCGTCGTTGACGGTGTCGCGTGAGTTGTGAATCGAGTGGGGCGCGGGGCGCGGGGCGCGGGACAGGAGCAGCGTGCCGCTGCGTCGTGGTCGTCAGCAGAGGCTGTGCGTGTGCTTGTCCTTTTTGTGGGCGGTTCGTGCGAGGCGTTTTTGTTTTGTGTTGCCCTAGTTGTTAGTTTATTTTGTTTGTGTTTGTTATTTTGAGACGACGACTGGTTGGTGGCGTGCGCGCGAAGTGGCGGTGTGCGCTTCCCGTGTCGTTTGTGTTGTTTGGTTTTTTTGTTTTTGTGTGTTTTTTTTTTTTTTTGCACTGGGCCCCGGTGGGTGGGTGCGTGTGTGTCGATTGCCGGCTGGCGAAAGGTGCGCCATCGGCGGGGTGGGTCGCCGGCACAAGTAGAGGCGGCGGCGTTGTTGCTGTTGTTGTGTGGTGTTTGTTTTGTTCGGCTGTGTCGGCGAGCTGTGTTGCGGTGCGTGTGAATGGTGGTGCAAAAGTGCTGGCGTTGGGGCTGCGACTGCGACGGCGGCGAGCCGCGGGCGCGCCATTGATAGTGATGTTGTGAACAGCGGCTGTGTACGGTAGTGGTGTTGTTGTAGCACGACGTGCATCCGGGCCGGCGCGGAAAGCGCAGTTGCGGGCGGTTGCCCTTCGGTGCCAGCCATGTCGCGTGAGCGGCGGGTTGCTCTGGTGTCGACACGTGGTGCTCTGGGTTGTTGTGTGGTGCCCTTTGGCCGGTGGGGGTGGTTCGCGTGTGTCTCGTTCGCGCTCGGTGTCTGGTCGTGGTCGTGCTGCTCCCCCGTCTGTCGGCGGTTTCCGACGTCGTCTGTACGTGTTTGTTCGTTTGCGGCGTGCCTGCCGACGTCGTCCCGTCGCGACCTTTCAACCGAAAGTGTGGCGCCCGAAGGTGAACGAACGTAACCCTGACCTCGGCGCTTTACGCTGAGCCGAGCGAACCGAACCGAACCGAACCTAACCTGTGGTGTGGCGAGGTGAGCTCAGCCTGTGAGCCCCTAACGTCTACGTAAGGTAAGCTGTCCGGCTCACGCCTCACGTTTGAACGCTTTTTTAACCTACGTTTGACGCTTCTTAACCTAGCACTGACCCCTTAACCTAACGTGTAACCTAACCTAACCTAACCTAACCTAACCTAACCTAACCTAACCTCTGACGCCTGACGTGTTTGAATGCTTAACCTAAGTTTGACGCTTAACCTAACCCAAGTCCCCTTAACCTAACCCACGTCCACCTAACCTAACCTAACGTAGACGTGTAAACGTAATGTGTAACGCGTAACGTGTAAGGTCGGCTGTCGTGTGTGCTTGACGGCAGATTGGGTTGGTCTGTAGATTCGGATTGCGGTTTGCCTCGGTCGAGGGGTTGGGTCGGAAGCGGCGAGGGGCGGCGGCGCCTGTTGCGCAGGCGGCGTCCGTTTGCGGCGGGCAATTGTTGAGAAACGGCTGTGAATGTTGGCGGGCGAGAGGAGGAGGACGGCGCGCGATGTGGCCCGACGGCTGCGGGCCGATCGGGAAACGGCGGGAGGGCGACGGAAGGCGATGGGGCGGCGGAGGCGCGTTTGCACGGCCGTCATCGCCGCACGCCTCGGCTTGTGTGGCTGTGGCGCCGGCCGCGCTGGCCGGGCTGCCGCGGCGACGGTGTGGGAGTTTTGCCGAAGGTTTGGCCATTGTGGCGGGTCGTCGGCTGGGGCTGTGGGGGCGGCATTTGGGCGGGGGCGGCGATTCTCGGCGGGCCGACCCAGGCTGTAGCGCGCGGTAGCTGCAGTTTGGCCGTGGTTTGCGGCGCTGCCGTGGCGACTGGTTGGCGACTGTGGTGTGGCTGTGTGTAGCCCCATCCTCGGTGGTTTGAAAGGCGCGGGCGGTTGTGGCGCAGGTTTGGGGCTGCTCCGCACAGGCTGTCGGACGTTGGGCGGTAGCAAGCGCGGGAGGCGCGGCGCGGCGGCGCGCAGAGTGGCGGCCGCTCTCTCGGCCGTCCGCGCCCGCCCGCGACACTGGCTGGGCCTTGTGATTCTCTGCTCTGCTGCTGTGCTGTGCTTGCGTGCCTGCCGTCCCGCTCGCTCTCGCTGTGTGTTACGCGCGTCGTCGAAATGGCAGATCAGGCGGCTACGAACGAGACTGCTGCGGCACCCGCCGCCACCGGCACTACGAAGAAGGCCAAGTCTGCGTCGTCTGCGAAGAAGCCGCGCGCCAAGCCTGCGCACCCGCGCACCTCTGAGATGGTGACGGCCGCCATCAAGAGTCTGAAGGAGCGCGGCGGGTCGTCGCTGCAGGCGATCAAGAAGTACATAGCCGCGCACTACAAGCTGGACGCGGAGAAGCTGGCGCCGTTTATCAAGAAGTACCTCAAGTCGGCCGTCGTGGCGGGCGAGCTGGTGCAGACGAAGGGGAAGGGCGCGTCCGGCTCGTTCAAGCTTGCCGGCGCCGGCGGCGGGGGGGCGGCCGAGGGCGGCAAGGCCCGTGCTGGCGGTGCCAAGAAGAAGCGCGCCGCTCCGGCCAGCAAGGAGAAGAAGGGCGCCCGTGCGGCCGGCGCAAAGAAGGCTGGTGGCGTGAAGGCGGCGACCGGTCGGAAGGCGGGCGCCGCCAAGAAGGCGTCTGCGGCGTCGGCCGCTCCCGCGGGTGCGAAGAAGGCGGCTGCGGCCAAGCCGGCCAAGGCCAAGTCGCCGTCGAAGGCGAAGAAGGCCGCCAAGGTTCCGACGAAGAAGCCGAAGGCGCCGCGCCCGAAGAAGGCGACGACGCCGTCTAAGGCGAAGGCTTCGCCCAAGAAGAAGAAGTAGAGTAGAGGAGAAAGAGATGGGAATGGAAGGGTTTGGCGCTTGACTCCGTCGTCCCCACCCCCCGTCGTCGTCTAGTGGCGCGCAAGAGACGCGCGGCCC
Source organism: Schistocerca serialis cubense (assembly GCF_023864345.2). Taxonomy (NCBI): domain Eukaryota; kingdom Metazoa; phylum Arthropoda; class Insecta; order Orthoptera; family Acrididae; genus Schistocerca; species Schistocerca serialis. The sequence goes on from NW_026047817.1 coordinate 93,813, forward strand.
AAAACGGCCCTTCTCAGGGCCATCAAAGCACGTCGGGGAAGGTTTTGATTGTCGTGTTGCGTTTGGTGTGGGTGTCTGTCTGGCGTTTCTGTATGCCCGTGGGGATGCTGTTTGCGTGCCGTGGTGGTTGGATTGCGGGGGTCGGTGGCGGGTGTGGGCGGCGGTAGCGGTAAGCGGTGTTGTTGTTGTTGTTGTTGTCGTGGTTGATTGTCGCCGTGTTTGTGGCGGCGGCCGACGGTTGGTTTTCTGTCACGTTGTTTTGTTTGAATACGTTGGTTGGCTTGCCTGCGTTCGTTCTTCTCGGATGTCTGTCTTGTCGAGTCGTGTCTGGTCTTTGTTTTGTTTTGTTCCTTTGTGTGTGTGTGTGTTATGTTTTGCAACGGGGGGCACGTTGAGATGCGGAAGGAGTCGGCGGGGATTTCGGTGGCGTGTAGAGCGAGCGAGCGAGCGCGCCTGCCTGGCCGTTGGCCGTCGGAGTGGAGTGCGGGTTTTTTTGTTTTCGAAACGAAAGCGGCGGCCGGCCAGCCACCCGTGCGGTGTGACGTCGGCCGTTGGGTATTGTGCGCTTTGAGCGCCGGGGAGGGATGATGTGTGATTGTTGCGCGCTGCTAGCAGGCAGGCAGAGTGAGCGGGTGTGGCGGACGGACGGGAAGTGGTGGTTTTTGTTTTTGGGTTGCGGGGCGAGAGGCAGGCGACCGACAAAGTTTGCTCGCGACGGAGAGATGTTAGTGGCCCTGAAAAGGGCCGTTTTTGTTTGTGCGGTGCGGTGCCGCGGCGCGGTTTAGGCGCGCTCGCCGCGGATGCGGCGCGCGAGCTGGATGTCCTTGGGCATGATGGTGACGCGCTTGGCGTGGATTGCGCACAGGTTGGTGTCTTCGAAGAGGCCGACGAGGTAGGCCTCGCTGGCCTCCTGCAGGGCCATGACTGCGGAGCTCTGGAAGCGCAGGTCGGTCTTGAAGTCCTGGGCGATCTCGCGCACTAGGCGCTGGAATGGCAGCTTGCGGATGAGCAGCTCTGTGCTCTTCTGGTAGCGCCTGATTTCTCGCAGGGCGACGGTGCCCGGCCTGTAGCGGTGGGGCTTCTTGACGCCTCCGGTGGCGGGCGCGCTCTTCCTCGCCGCCTTGGTGGCGAGCTGTTTGCGCGGCGCCTTTCCGCCGGTGGACTTGCGGGCCGTTTGCTTTGTGCGGGCCATGGCGGTAGCGGTAGCGGAGCGGCGTGCGTGGAGGTTAGGTGCGGCGCGGCGTCCGGTGCTGCCTTGACAACGGGCCCGCGCGCCTCCGTGCTGCGCTTATATGCCCTCGGTTGCGCGTGGTGGGGGGAGGGCGGGCCAGAGTCTATATAGGGGGGCGGCGGGCGCGCTCCTCAAAGTGGCGACGTAGTCGATAGTGGCAGGCGTAATAGTGTATCGCTCGACACTCTCGCGCGAGATACGGAATTCGTGTCTGATTCGTGTGCGACGACCGACACGCATCAGGAGCAGCCACCAGGCGACTCCAATCGACAGCGCAGTGAGGATGCGCTACAATTTCTTGTGGCCATGATGCCGCAACCAGACACCTCGTCAGACGCATCACTGGCGGCTGTGGAGCCGATGGAAGAAGAAACAGCGACTCCAGCAGCAGCTTCTACCTCTCGCAAACGTGCTCCATCTGATGAAGGTATGAGTGAAGTGCACAAATTCAGGAAAGTGAAGGGCAGCGCTGTAGTACAGTCCGCTAAGCCGAGAGGTCGGGTACGTGCAAGCCGCGCTAATACGGCCGACGCAGATGGCTTTGTAGCCGCGACAAAGACTGCCAGACCGACGACCACGACATCGCAAAAGCCGGTGGCGACGGCAAATAAATACAACGCCCTCTCGGAGGACGAGGGGGACGAAGAAATGCCGCCAGTCAACACCTCGCAGCGTGCTCCACCACCTGTGGTGCTGGAGTACAACGACGAGTTTCGTAACCTAGAACTTGTGTTGAATAGAGTGCTGGGGAAAAACAATTACAGTGTGCGTACGTGCGGGAATGATCTATACAAGATCCGTGTGAAGACCACTGAGCTGTACATAAAGTTAACTAATGAAGCGCCTCAGCTAGGACTTCCGTACTACACGTACTCCGCTAGTCGTAAGAAGCCCATTAAAGTTGTGTACAAAGGCATACCAATGAAACACCGGAACGAACATGTGAAGGAGGACTTAGAACAGCAAGGTTTTGCTGTGTACTCTGTAGTAAAAATGAGGGACCCCAAAACAAACAGTCGCGGCCCTCTAGTACTCGTAACAGCCGCAAACACGGTCCATAACCGCGGACTCTTTAAAGTGAAAATGATAGGTCCGTGCGAAGTCACACCTGAGAGCCTACGTCAAAGAAGCGGTCACGCACAGTGTTACCGCTGCCTTACTCTAGGCCACGTGCAACGATATTGCTCAATGCAAGAGTATTGTGTACGGTGTGCCGAACCGCACCCAGCCAGTGCGTGTGACAAAAAAGGAGTGCCGCATAAGGATTTCACTCCCAAGTGCAAATTGTGTGGTGGCGAGCATGTCGCAACGTTCCGCGGGTGCATCAAGCACATAGAATTTGCCGAACGCCTTCTCAAAGCTGAAACACCGAAGAAAGGCACAGTTTCGGCGGGAAACGGCCGTTTGGCGGGAAACGGCAGACAGAGCGGCGCCGCAGCCGGGACAAAGAACCGGCGCGCGCGACGAGCACGACGTGGTGGGAAGAAGCACTCGCCATCGTACAGAGGTAACTCCGCCCCGCAGCCAGCTCCCAGGCAGCAGCAGGCACCGTCTACGCTACAAAATGGTGGACGAGCACCACCCGCCGCCGCCATTGCTGCGCAAGGGCCCGCCGACGGCCAGTCTCGCAAGCAGGTAGCTCCGCCGACCGCGCCGAGCCAATCGCCGGCAGCTCCTCCCCCCGCGCTCAGCCGGTCGCCGGAAGCTCCGCCTTCCGCGCCCAGCCAATGGGGGGAGTCCACGCGTACCGCACCGAGCGCCGCGCAGGTAGCGCCGCCTACCGCACCTCGCCGCAACGCAGCAGCCAATCCGGTTGCGCCTCGCCCGAACGCCGCTGCGCCACAGAAGGAAGATGGCAACTGCAACGCGCCGCTCCATGATAGCATGGCGGACTTCCCAGCTCTACGTTCACGCCCCGGGCGGTGTCCTGGCACTGCCCAGACAGCCGCCCGCCATCTCGTTGGAAACTACAATGGCGCCCTCACGGCTGCACCTCCTGCAAAAGCTTCGAGCGGCACACAACAAAATGAGCGCCCAGACGCGTTTGGGAACTACTGCGCCTTCTTCGAGCGCATGTTCGGCTTAATGGAGCAACTTATGACGCGCGTCCTTGATGCGATCAGTGAGCTCCCAGCCAGAATGACGGCCGCGGTCAACCAGGCCATTCACGCTAACTTCCAACAACAACAGCATGGCGGAGCCGCTCCGAGGAATTAAGCTGTGTGTGTTCAATGCAAATGGTCTGCGCACACAAGACGCAGAATTCCGTCAAATGCTCCGAGACGAGTGCATAGACATCTGCTTGGTCTCGGAGACTCATTTGAAACCTGGGGTCAGAGTCGGCGTAGCAAATTACGCATGCTACAGATACGACCGACCGACAGCTGGAGGTGGAACGGCAGTATACATCAGACGCAGCCTGAAACACCACCAAATACAACTACCGGCACTGACAGCAACCGAGGCAACAGCAGTAGCCGTGGAAACCTTTCAAGGCAGAATAACGTTCGTCGCCGTATACAGGCCGCCAAGGGGGCACCTGGATCGCGATGACGTCGAAAAACTGTTAGCACTTCCAGGTCAAGTGCTGCTAGGTGGTGATTTCAACGCCAAGAACGGTTTGTGGAATTCGCGGCGGACAAATATAAGCGGCCGCCGGCTACAAAGTCTCGCCGAACGCCACGAGGCGGTTGTAATAGGACCGCACGATCCTACTATTTACCCATCGAGAGGCGAGCCCGACGTACTGGACGTCATTGTAGTCAAAGGAATACGTCGAAACATAACCGCCAGCACCATGACGGCGTTGTCATCAGACCACCTGCCAGTAATTTTCGAACTGGAAACTGATGTCGCGCCCCCAGAACGCAGAGGGTTAGACCTAAGGAAGATACAGTGGCCCCGATACAAGGAGTTAGTCGCGGAAGCACTGGAGGAAACACCGGACCCAGCGCTAGCGGGAGCTGAAGTTGCCATACAACATCTCACCAGAGGCATCGTCGAAGCCGCTACAGCTGCCGTAACGGCGAGGAGAGAAGACGACGGCAACTTCAGGCAACCACCGCAACTCCCGCAACATCTTCTAGACGAAATTACGTCCAAGAACCGGCTGCAACGGGAGTGGATACGGACGCAAAATCCCGCGATAAAAAGGACGCTCAACAGGATGCGGCGTCACATCAAAGCGGCCGTAGATGCACACAGGCAACAGCAGTGGGCAGACAAAATAGCGCAATTAAACATCGAAGATGGCACCGCCTGGAGGGTAGTGAAAGGTTTCCTGCGCCGCTCACTGAAGATACCACCCCTGCAGGTCGGCGCGGACTACGTTAGCGAGCCGAATGCGAAGGCAAATGCCTTGGCAGACGCTTTCGCCGCTAACTTCGTGCCGATCGAAAACCCGGTGGACGCGGACCACATTCAGCTCGTCAGAGAGCGCCTCCCTGTCTTCATGGCAGCGAGGGATGAGGACCACGACATCACACCGATCAGCGCAGACGAGGTCACCGTCCAACTCCGCGCACTCAACAGCAAGAAGGCAGGTGGCCCTGACCTGGTTACCAACATTCTTCTGAAGCAGCTGCCAGACACAGCAGCGGACGTTCTGGCAAACGTCTTCAACCGCATCCTGCAGACCGGCACCTACCCAGGCTGCTGGAAACACGCTGAGGTGGTAGCGCTTCCCAAGCCAGGGAAAGACATCCGCTTGGCGAAGAACTACCGCCCCATCAGCTTACTGCCTGCCCTGTCGAAGGTGTTCGAGAGACTGTACATTCAGCTCATTGAAGACGAGGGCATCTTACCCAATGAGCAATTCGGTTTCCGGCAGGGTCACTCGACGGTGCACCAACTGTTGCGCTTAACGGAAGAGGCGTTCGGAGCCATTGACCGACGTGAGTACTTCGGCGCTCTTCTGCTCGACGTGTCTCGCGCCTTTGACTCCGTGTGGCACGAAGGCCTCCTGTACAAACTTTTTGTGCTGGGGGTTCCGACGCCGCACGTGAGTCTCCTGCAGAGTTATCTGCAGGATAGGACGTTTCACGTACGGGCTGCCAGTGGAATTTCCACGGAGCGTCGAATACTCGCGGGTGTACCACAAGGCTCGGTCATAGGCCCGACACTCTATTCGTTATACACAGCGGACCTGCCGCGTACAGAGCCAATCAAACTCGCTCTGTACGCGGACGACACCGCAGTCTACGGCCGCAGCAGAAGCGCAGCCATCCTCCAAAGGCGACTACAAACGGCCACAGAAGACCTGACACAGTGGGCAGTCAAATGGCGACTCTCCTACAATGCAGAAAAGTCGCAGGCCATCCTTATCTCAAGACGACTCATTCCACCGGGACTGCCACGATTAACAGTCCGAGGACGTCCCGTAGAGTGGAGTGCCAGTGTCAAATACCTTGGCGTCACGATAGACAAGCGTCTAACGTGGCGCCAACATACAGAAGAGGTGAGGGCAAAAGCACTGGGTAGACTACGTCTGCTATACCCTGTGCTAAACCCAACATCAACGCTTCCTGCCCACTTAGGTCTCACGCTGTACAAGGCTACAATCCGCCCCCTGCTGGAATATGCAGCGGTCGTATGGGGCAACACAGCGGAGACCAACCTACGCCAATTGCAGACGATCCAAAATAGATCTCTGAAGCTGGCACTCCACCTACCTCGAGATTTTCCCCCGGAGGAACTACACGTCGTCGCCGACATCCTGCCACTTCGAAGGCGGTTCAAGGAAACCGCCAAGAAGTTCTACAAAAACACCGAGCAAGCAAGAAATCCACTGATTCGCGAGCTCGGACATAGGCCACACTGGTCAAACACCACCAGGTGGCCAGACTTGTTGCGGCTTGACTAATCAAGCCTAACCACGAATCATCTCAAGGCTCCAGTGCTGAGCAACTTAGCAAATCAAAAGACTTTTTCTAACAAGGACAAACCACATATTAGAAGGAAAAATAGTAAGTAACTATTACAGACTTCTCCAAACTCAGGTGTTGCGCGGAAGTAAATTCCGCTGCAACTCCTAACTGAAGCACAAGCTGCTGGGCGCAGACCGTAGCCGACTCGCCAGCCGCTGCAGGTGCTGTTTGTGCACGTTTTGCTTTGCCCGAGGAAGGAAGGATGACAGGCCGCGGCAAGGGAGGAAAGGGTCTCGGCAAGGGTGGCGCCAAGCGGCACCGCAAGGTGTTGCGCGACAACATCCAGGGCATCACGAAGCCCGCCATCCGCCGCCTGGCTCGCAGGGGCGGCGTGAAGCGCATCTCTGGTCTGATCTACGAGGAGACCCGCGGGGTGCTGAAGGTGTTCCTGGAGAACGTGATCCGCGACGCGGTGACGTACACTGAGCACGCCAAGCGCAAGACTGTGACGGCCATGGACGTGGTGTACGCCCTGAAGAGGCAGGGGCGCACCCTGTACGGTTTCGGCGGTTAGGCTGCGTCGCAGCGGGCGCTGGCCTTCCCGCGGCCGTGCTTGTGGGTGGGAGAGACTAGAAAACGGCCCTTTTCAGGGCCACCACACTGTTCGGAAGTTGAAAAGTGCGAAAGAGTCTGTGTTGTTGCTGCGTGTGTGCGCTGTGTTGTTTGTTTCTTTCTTTCTTTCCGTTTGAGCGACGTGATGTGACTGGGAGGGGAGAAGGAAAGGAAACGTGTCATGTGGCTGGCTGTGTGTGGAGCTGCTTCGTTTGTGTGTTTGTTATTGTGTGTCTTTGTATCGATCGCGACGGAGATGGCGGGCTGTGTGTTGTTGTGCGAGAGGCGGTGATTATTTGCTTGCGTGGTTTGTCTCTGTGTGTTTGTTTGCGGCGGCGTTGGGGTTTCCGAGGCAAGGCGTGTGGGCATAGGCGGCCGGATCAGCTGTTTCGTTCGTGTCGACGGCCGTTGCGCGCGGGAGTGGAGGGCGGTGTGTCGACACGCCTCCCTTTAACAATGGTCATTATTGCTGCCGTTGTCGGTTTGGAAGGCGACTGCGACCGTGCAAAATGTGTGTGTGTGTGTGTGTGTGTGTTGGGCCACACGGGCTGTGTGGACGACAAGATGGCGGACGTGCGCCGGCGGCGGCTGTGCTGTGACAGTGCAAAGTTAAAACAAAACAAGGTGCGGCGAGGACGACTGAAATTTTGCTTTGGACGTAGGTGTGTGTGGTGGCCCTGAAAAGGGCCGATTGTTGTGGGCCGAGCCGGCAAAGCGCGTTGCGTGCAGGGGAGCACGCGGCGCTGCGATTGCCTGGCCTCCTTTAGGCCTTCTTCTCGGTCTTCTTTGGCAGCAGGACGGCCTGGATGTTGGGCAGGACACCACCCTGTGCGATGGTGACGCCCGACAGGAGCTTGTTGAGCTCCTCGTCGTTGCGGATGGCAAGCTGCAGGTGGCGCGGGATGATGCGCGTCTTCTTGTTGTCGCGGGCCGCGTTTCCGGCCAGCTCGAGCACCTCAGCCGCGAGGTACTCCATGACGGCGGCGAGGTAGACGGGCGCCCCGGCGCCGACGCGCTCTGCGTAGTTTCCCTTGCGCAGGAGGCGGTGGATTCTGCCGACCGGGAACTGGAGCCCAGCCCTGCTTGAGCGGGACTTTGACTTGCCCTTGACTTTGCCTCCCTTTCCGCGTCCGGACATGGCGATGGGCTAGCGACGGTGCACACGAAACGGAAACGAAAACGACCGGTGCGAGCGGCAGCGAGTCGAGCAGCGGAGTGCGTGCCGGCGCAGCCGGGGTGGGGGTGCTTTATGGGCTCGGGTGCGGCGGCCGGTTGCGCGCGCGCCCCATTGGTCGGCGGCCGCAACAGGGCGAGCTGGTAAAGGTGCGGCGGCGGCTGGCGGCGGGTGCCACTGTGTGGGGAGACGCTGACTAGAGCGGAGCGCTTGCTACTGGTGTTGCTGCTGCCGTACGTTGGTTCGAGATGCCGCCCAAGACTAGCGGGAAGGCCGCCAAGAAGGCTGGCAAGGCGCAGAAGAACATTTCGAAGGGCGACAAGAAGAAGAAGCGCAAGAGGAAGGAGAGCTATGCCATCTACATCTACAAGGTGCTGAAGCAGGTGCACCCTGACACGGGCATCTCGTCGAAGGCGATGAGCATCATGAACAGCTTCGTGAACGACATTTTCGAGCGCATTGCGGCCGAGGCTTCTCGCCTGGCGCACTACAACAAGCGCTCGACCATCACGTCCCGCGAGATCCAGACCGCTGTGCGGCTGTTGCTGCCTGGCGAGCTGGCCAAGCACGCCGTGAGCGAGGGCACGAAGGCGGTGACCAAGTACACGAGCTCCAAGTAAGGAGGTGGCTCTGGAATGGAAGGAAGGATGGAGAAGGCTCCTCCGTTGCGAGAGCGGCAAAACGGCCCTTTTCAGGGCCACCAACTTGCCTTTTGCGGGAAGGGCGGAATTGTTGTTGTTGTTTGTGTGGACGGCTGTGATGTATGTGTGCATTTTGATTGTGGGTGGGGGGGCGCGTCAAAGCGTGTTGCGCGGGGTACGGCCACGAGGTTGGTCGCCGTGGCGTGGAATGGTGGCACGCCTCGTTGGCGTGGTTTTTGACCCATTGGTGTTGTTGGTGTGTGTGTGTGTGTGTGTGTTACCCGTCTGCGAGGGGGGACAGTGTGATCGGCGACTTTTGTGTCACCGTAACGACGGCCGTTTGCGGGTTTGTTTTTTTGCACATCATACATGGCGAGGGTGAAATGTGAAATGTGAAATGTTTTTGTTTGGTTTTTTTTGCCGCCCACTATTCCCTTTGCTGTACGCCGAGTTTGACAATGGTGCGACGTAACTGCAGCGTGGAGGTGTGTGAGTGACGTTGAAATGAACGTGCCATTAAGACGCATTGTTGTTGTATTGTACTGTACGTGTACGGCGACACGCACGATGATGTACCATTCGACTCTGATGTTTGATAGCCGTGTCTGACTGATTGCGTACGACGCACGCACACCGATGTCGTCATTCAAGATGCACGCTAGACGACGACGGCGGCGGCGGCGGCGGTCGTTTGTTTGGCGAATGTCTGTACACGTGTTTGTCTGTGTCCATCCGGTATGTATTTGTTTGTTTGAAAGTGTTTTGTGTGTCGGTGACGTGGTCCGATCCGTCGCCCCCTGAGTAACTGTCGATCGGCGCGATAGACCGGCGTCACGCAACTGAACCGAAGTCTTGGGCACACCCGTCATACTGTTGTACACCGTCGCGCTGAGAACGGTAACGAAAGGTTGACTTTGATCGGTCGAATGTCTGGGCAGAACGTGAGGAATGAGGCAAGAGTGCAAGGACGGGGGGCAAAAGAGAGAGGAAGGGAAAAAGGGGAGAAACGCATTCGTAGAGCAACGGAACGTTCCCGTGTGGGAGGCGTATTGGAGCCGCACTGAAATGCGTTTAACGGCGGCGCGGCTGCAAGTGTCTGCCGTGGTGAACGTTACCTTTGACGGCTGCATTGGGCTTTGCCTTTGCTTTTGCTTTCGCTTTCGCTTTCGCTTTCCCGGATGTACGTAACGTTTGTTGATATGGTTCTGAGGAAGAGTGTATGACAGTGCCGTGCCGTCCATGTTCGTGTGCCCTCCCATTGTGTGTATGCTATTGTCTGTGTACTTGAATGATGTATGTAGGTGTTAGTGGACATGTTTTACCAGTGGGGGGAAATGGATCGTCGATAGTTGCCGTCACTCTGTCACGGTCGAGATGACGCACCCTCCGTACAGAAAGGTGTCGAGAAAGTGAGTGTGTGTGTGTGTGTGTGCGTGCGTCCGTGAATTGGCAGTGTTTGGAGGTGGGCGTGCCCTGGATGTGGCCCGGAAAAGGCTGTTCGTTAGGCGGTAGTGTTGTGTGGACAGGGGAGGGGCATGCGTAACGCTGCTGGCATGGCATTTCGGGAGATGGGAGGGGGCAAACGAGGAAACGAGGAGCGGCGGCCAAAGACGGGACGGGGAGGGGCGCGGTGTGGGTGGCTTGCGCCTGTGCTCGGCGTTGTGGTTTGTGCAAAAGAGGAGGAGAAAAACAATGTGAGTTGCCAGGGAGGGGAGCGGTGTTGTGTTGTGGTTGTCGTGGTGTAGCCGCAGACGCGGCTGTCAGTGAACGTGGCGAGACGGACGGATGCGCGGAGGGGCGGGGGCGGCGCATTTCGCCGGTGCCGTGCCGTGCCGTGCCATGCCTGAAAGCCGCGTGGTCGCTGTGTTGTTGGTGGCGTGGGGGCGAGGAGAGTACCGTACGGGTGTGCTTGTGCGCCGGAAATGGCACACTGCGCCCGCCCGTCTTGGAGGCTGATGGCTGTGGTGTGGAAATGGGGCGCGGTGATGTTGAAGCAGTTGAAGAACAGAAAAGAAACCAAGAAAACGGAAGGCGTGATGCGGCGGTGGTGGTGAGAGCGGGAAAAACAAAACAAAAAAAAAAAAAAAAAAACAACAAAAAAAAAGAAGGAAAAACAACAAGAAACAAAAAAGAAAACAAAAAGTCTATCAATATTAAAATGTAAATGGAAATGGAAATGGACCCAGGTATAACCTCCCTGCACAAATAGCAGAGAGTCCGATGATAATAAAAATGTGCCAGAATGTTAACGTCCCTACAAAACAAACCCAACGATAATATTAATGAAAGAGTGAACCGTATGTAACATTGCAACAGACATAATGAAACCTGATAAATTGTATAAGGGCAGCAGCGTTGACCTTTGGCCCTGTATTCAGAATAAAAAGAGCCAAAGATCGTTACCCCAATGAAAAAGACACTGAAACACGTATGTAACATAGTAGCGATGGCGAGACATTGTAGCATCTGTGACCAGAGAGTTTGCGCTGGACTGCGCGAGTGTTGCGAGCGGTTCTCAGTCAGTCAGTCTGTCAGTAGTCGTTGCGAGTCCGTAGCTCTGTGTAGTTGAGGGCTGTACTCTGTCAGTAGTCGTCGCGTGCAGTACGCTAATAGTCGTCATGCAGAGCGGTCGGTCAGTAGTAGCAGCCGAGTGCGGTTGTGTGATGTAGGCGGTCGGCAACACTGGTCGAGATGGTGAATAAGGTATACTGTTAATTAATATAATCATTAGATAATGAAAAATTGTAATTATTCTCCAACAAGTTCCCCAATAATAATTTTTATTTCAAAAGCATTTTTCAAACATTTAATTTTTTATTGAACTAAAGAGTTCGTTCCACTTCTTTGAAGAAAAATGTCACTAAAATCACAAAAAAAGAGAATATTATTATTTGCAATGCAGTTCCTCCAAGCGCTGCGCAACAACCAGAGCAGAAATGTGACATCCATTTATTCGGAGGTAAGACTTTAATTCTGATTGTTTTGCACAGGGCCAAAGACCGATATTTCGGTTTAATTGAAGTTTCTTGTCACTGAACGGACTTTTGTAAATGTTGTGTGAAGACTTTATATTTGAGTCTGATTGCGAATTTCACATTTTTGTTGCCATTTTCAAGACCTCTCATTGTGGGCGAGGTTACAATTAGCGCAATGTCCATTAGCATCCGTAAATAACATTGTCCATTATTTTAAATTTTGCTGGGAGGTTACAACACACACACAAAAAAAAAAAAAACAAAAAATTGCATTTATATCCGCTCCTCAATTGTAGATACCCCTTACACAGCTGTGTGCAATGAATGAGTGCTGGCTGGTAATTAATTGCACTCCTTGGAGGGAAATGCCATAGGAAGTAGTCTTTAAAAAGTGAATGTTTTTCGTTAAGAGACAAAAGTTACTTTCGAAAAAAGGTAATAGTGGGGCTTTTGTTGTTGAACAAAAGAGGTACAATGAACATACGTTATCAGATTTGCGCAATGCAGCGTCACACCACCTTTTTGATTATAACACAATATACTATACATCGTCCCGAACCGTGACCAGAGTCGCGAGACGAGCAGAGCACGCCGCCGACGCCCGCTCAGTACAACCGTCCACCCGCTACTACTGTCGACCGACTACTACCTCTCCCGACTCGCGCTACAATATATATAACAACTGTTCCTGGCGACCCGGTGCGTGCCACTACTGTCGTCTGGCGCGGTCCAAGCGCCGACTAGCAGCGATAAAGAACTCTCTGGTCAGACAGAGATGCTGTCATGCCTCGCCATCGCTCTGGTAATGAATACATACGTGTTGCAGCGTGCGTACCACCGGAACACGCAGTGGCGGAGCCAAAGACTGTGTTGTCGAGGTCGAGTGCGAGTGGGAAGAGAGGCAGCGTCGGCACGGAGATGCAAGCGAGCGCGAGACGCACGGGGGCTGCGGCGTGGCGCGTTTGCGGTCGGCGCCTTTGGTGGCAACGGCCGGGACAAGCAGCGGTGTATGGTGTGGTGCGGGGCGGACAGGGGCGGCGGTGGACGGGGAGGAGGCGGCGCGACGACGGCATGGGGGCGAAAACGGGACGGGGGACGGCGGATGTTGAGAGGCGTCACGCGCGGGCAGGACACAGACACAGAGACACACAGATTGGAAAGGGAGGGTGCGCGGTAGTAGTTGGGAATGTGCGTACCGTGCGGGATGGGAGTGGGCGAGGAACACGGTCGTGGCCCCTGTTTTGGGTGCGTGTGATGACGTCGGTGTGTTGTGGGAAGGGAAGGTGCTGTGGCGGCGGCGCGTAATGGGCGTAGGCCGAAAAGAGAAAGGAACGTGGGCAGTGTGTTGGCAAGCGTCGGTTCGACTGCGACGTTGATGGGCAGGGCAGGGCAGGGCAGGGCAAGGTTAATGGTGGTAGGAGTAGGCGTGTGGGCGCAAAAAATCTGCCGCTGCAGGCGGTGCCGTAACCGCCATGGCGGGAAGGAGAGAGGGCCAAAGAAAGAAAGAAAGAAAGAAAGAAAGAAAGAAAGAAGAAAACAAAAAAAAAAAAAAAAAAGGTCGTGTTGTGTTGATGCGCAGGCAGACGCGTACAGAGGGACGAGCCCGGTCTGCAGCAGGGTGTGGCCGTGCCGAGTGCAGAGCAGCGGCGGCTCGGTTCGGTTCGGCCCGGCCCGGCGGGCCGCGCTGTTGTCGCGGACGTGAGCGCCCCCTGGCGGGTGGCCGGAGGCGGCGCGGCGTGTTGGACGTGTGGCTGGTGGCAGTGCACAATTTGCGAGTGGCTGGCGGTGTGGTGTGGCGGTTGGCGCGTCGGGCGGCGGAGAGGTATGTGTTGCGGGCGCCCTTTGCTGCGCTGCGTCGTTGCGTGTGCCGTACAGGGCGGGCGCTTGTCGACTGTGTGGGCGGTGTGGCGAATTGGCGTGAAACGGCTGCCGAGAGGTGTGTGGTAGCGAGCCGGTCGGTGGTGTCAGTGCGAAGGGGAATGTGCGTGCGTTTGGCGGTTTCGGTGTGCTTTTTGCGGCGTGAGAGTGGGAATTAGTGGGGCCGGCTGTTGTGTTGGTTCCTTGTGTCTTGTGTCGCGTAGCTTGATGGCAACGTGGAAGGACGCCGGTTTCGTTTCGAGCCTTGCGTGTGGTTGTCGACGTTGACTGGTTGGCGTGTGCCGATGCACGTGCATGTGTGGGTCGCGAGTGCGTTTTTGGCTGGCTGTGTGTGTGTGTGTGTGTTTTGGGGGGGAAGGGGGAGGCGGTGGTGAAAGTGCAGTCGTTGCCACGGGCGTCGTCGGGTGGGGCTGGGGCTGTGCGTCGTGGCGGAAAGGTGGTAGGTTGCGGGAAGCGAGCCCGTCGTTGACGGTGTCGCGTGAGTTGTGAATCGAGTGGGGCGCGGGGCGCGGGGCGCGGGACAGGAGCAGCGTGCCGCTGCGTCGTGGTCGTCAGCAGAGGCTGTGCGTGTGCTTGTCCTTTTTGTGGGCGGTTCGTGCGAGGCGTTTTTGTTTTGTGTTGCCCTAGTTGTTAGTTTATTTTGTTTGTGTTTGTTATTTTGAGACGACGACTGGTTGGTGGCGTGCGCGCGAAGTGGCGGTGTGCGCTTCCCGTGTCGTTTGTGTTGTTTGGTTTTTTTGTTTTTGTGTGTTTTTTTTTTTTTTTGCACTGGGCCCCGGTGGGTGGGTGCGTGTGTGTCGATTGCCGGCTGGCGAAAGGTGCGCCATCGGCGGGGTGGGTCGCCGGCACAAGTAGAGGCGGCGGCGTTGTTGCTGTTGTTGTGTGGTGTTCGTTTTGTTCGGCTGTGTCGGCGAGCTGTGTTGCGGTGCGTGTGAATGGTGGTGCAAAAGTGCTGGCGTTGGGGCTGCGACTGCGACGGCGGCGAGCCGCGGGCGCGCCATTGATAGTGATGTTGTGAACAGCGGCTGTGTACGGTAGTGGTGTTGTTGTAGCACGACGTGCATCCGGGCCGGCGCGGAAAGCGCAGTTGCGGGCGGTTGCCCTTCGGTGCCAGCCATGTCGCGTGAGCGGCGGGTTGCTCTGGTGTCGACACGTGGTGCTCTGGGTTGTTGTGTGGTGCCCTTTGGCCGGTGGGGGTGGTTCGCGTGTGTCTCGTTCGCGCTCGGTGTCTGGTCGTGGTCGTGCTGCTCCCCCGTCTGTCGGCGGTTTCCGACGTCGTCTGTACGTGTTTGTTCGTTTGCGGCGTGCCTGCCGACGTCGTCCCGTCGCGACCTTTCAACCGAAAGTGTGGCGCCCGAAGGTGAACGAACGTAACCCTGACCTCGGCGCTTTACGCTGAGCCGAGCGAACCGAACCGAACCGAACCTAACCTGTGGTGTGGCGAGGTGAGCTCAGCCTGTGAGCCCCTAACGTCTACGTAAGGTAAGCTGTCCGGCTCACGCCTCACGTTTGAACGCTTTTTTAACCTACGTTTGACGCTTCTTAACCTAGCACTGACCCCTTAACCTAACGTGTAACCTAACCTAACCTAACCTAACCTAACCTAACCTAACCTAACCTCTGACGCCTGACGTGTTTGAATGCTTAACCTAAGTTTGACGCTTAACCTAACCCAAGTCCCCTTAACCTAACCCACGTCCACCTAACCTAACCTAACGTAGACGTGTAAACGTAATGTGTAACGCGTAACGTGTAAGGTCGGCTGTCGTGTGTGCTTGACGGCAGATTGGGTTGGTCTGTAGATTCGGATTGCGGTTTGCCTCGGTCGAGGGGTTGGGTCGGAAGCGGCGAGGGGCGGCGGCGCCTGTTGCGCAGGCGGCGTCCGTTTGCGGCGGGCAATTGTTGAGAAACGGCTGTGAATGTTGGCGGGCGAGAGGAGGAGGACGGCGCGCGATGTGGCCCGACGGCTGCGGGCCGATCGGGAAACGGCGGGAGGGCGACGGAAGGCGATGGGGCGGCGGAGGCGCGTTTGCACGGCCGTCATCGCCGCACGCCTCGGCTTGTGTGGCTGTGGCGCCGGCCGCGCTGGCCGGGCTGCCGCGGCGACGGTGTGGGAGTTTTGCCGAAGGTTTGGCCATTGTGGCGGGTCGTCGGCTGGGGCTGTGGGGGCGGCATTTGGGCGGGGGCGGCGATTCTCGGCGGGCCGACCCAGGCTGTAGCGCGCGGTAGCTGCAGTTTGGCCGTGGTTTGCGGCGCTGCCGTGGCGACTGGTTGGCGACTGTGGTGTGGCTGTGTGTAGCCCCATCCTCGGTGGTTTGAAAGGCGCGGGCGGTTGTGGCGCAGGTTTGGGGCTGCTCCGCACAGGCTGTCGGACGTTGGGCGGTAGCAAGCGCTCCAGTCCACTATCATCTAACTTCATCAAGTGTGAGAAATGTAGCATTTACCCGAAGGCATTTACTACACCTTCTGAGGAACGAAAAAGAGAAACATCAGGATTTTCTGTATTGTCATCTAAGGATGTGGTGTTGGGAACATACTATCTGGGGGGAACTGAAGGTTCTAAAAGTTGCAACTGCTGTCGTTAGCGACTTAGCAGCGCAACGGGCCTCTGATAGAGGTCACGGTCATCCAGAGGCGCCCCAAGGGCCCTGATGAGGGGATTATCCGAAGCAGCAGCTTTATCATACATCTTCCGGGCGATGGCTTGGAAGCGAGCGAGTACGTCTTGTTCTTGCGCAGCTTCATGTAGATATCGGGCCGGAAACTGTGGATGGACGTGGAAAATCCGGCGAAGAGCCTTATTCTGCTGCGCCTGCAGGCGATGAAGGTGTCGGTGCGCCGCATTTCCCCATGCAGCACAGGCATAGTCCATAACAGGACGCACAAACATCCGGTAGATGAGGAGTCCATTATCGACAGAGAGCGCTGAGTGCTCGTTCAGCAGCGGATAAAGCGCCCCCAGCCGCTGCTCAACCTTCCGGCGAACTTCCAGCACCTGCTGCTGCCAGATGAGTAGGCGGTCCAGGACAACCCCGAGGTAGGTGGCTGTCGGCGTCCAGGGGATGACCTCGCCGAATAACTGGAGCGGCTGATCGTGTGGCGGGGTCCTCTTGCGCGTGAAGACCACGGCTTGGCTCTTCTGAGCGTTGAACCGGACACGCCAAAGAGTCGCCCATGCTTCGAGGGCGGCGCACGCATCCTGGAGACGGCGATACATGGCTTGTGGCCACCGGCTGCGGGTGAAGATCGCTGTGTCATCAGCGTACATCGCGCGCTCCACCCGTGGAGAGGTAGGAAGATCGGCCGTATACAAGGAGTACAGGGTCGGACCGAGGACCGAGCCCTGCGGCACGCCGGCGGCAATAGGTCGGAGCGTCGAAGTCGAGTCATCAATGCGGACCACAAAGGTGCGGCCCCGCAGATAGCTGTCCATCAGGCGGATGAGGGACCGCGGAAAGCCATGCATATGGAGCTTCCACAGCAGCCCGGAGTGCCACACACTGTCGAAGGCTTTTGTGACGTCTAGAAAAATGGCGCCACAATACTCCTGGTTGTTGAAGGCCGTGGTAATCGCCTCAACAACGCGGACGAGCTGCTGCGTAGAGGAGTGGCCTCCCCGGAATCCAAACTGCTCCGGAGGCAACAGACGACGACGGTCCATAAGAATCTTCAGTCGGTGAAGGAGGAGCCGTTCGAAAATCTTGCTGAGCTGCGGAAGCAAGCTGATGGGCCGATAGTTGTGGGGATTCTTCCGGTCCTTACCCGGCTTGGGTATGGCGACAACAACAGCGTGCTTCCAGGCAGCCGGATAGGTGTGCGTCACCAGGATGGCAGTGAATAGGCGGGCCAGATAAGTATAAGCTGCAGGAGGCAGTTCCTTGAGCGCCTTCCCAGGAACGTCATCAGCACCAGGAGCCTTGTTAGAGGCCATCGCCCGGATGCAGGTGGTCACCTCGTCGGTGGTGAAAACCGGAAGCTGATCGTCGTCGCGGCGGTCGGCAGAGAGGTAGGCCTCAAGGCCACGGTCCACATCTTGAACGAACTGAGCGTCCACAGGGTCTTCAAGAGGGACGAAGTTCGCCTGAAAGACATCAGCAAGGGCATTCGCCTTATCCACTGGAGTGTAGGCGACACCAGTCGGCGAGTCCAGAGGGGGCAGAGCGTGCTTCCGCCTGGTAAAGAAACGCACCGCGTCCCAAGCGTCGGGCTCCGGAGTAAACGACGCCAGCTTCTGCGCCCATTGCTCGTTCTTGTGAGCGCTAATGGCGGCCTTAATATCCCGGCGGAGAAGGTTGACGCGCCGCTTCAGAAGGGGGTCGCGGGTAAGGCGCCATTCCTTGCTGAGACGATTCCTCACACGGATCAGATCCAAAATGTCAGCCGGGAGTCCTGGGCGCCGGGGAAGCGTGCGCCGGGACGGCGGTGTGGATCGCAGCAGGGCTGAGTGGACGTCATCAGCGAAGGCAGAGACGTCAGCATCGACGTCGCGGACGTCGGCTTCAAGACGGGGCCGCACACGGGCGAGGACAGCTGCACGATAAGCAGTCCAATCAGTGCGCCGAAGATTAAGGCGCGGCGAGGTGAAGGCGGGATCAACAGCAAGATTGAAGAGGACCGGCAGATGGTTGGAGTTTAGCTCATGAATGACATCAGCTGTCATGAACTGATGCAGGCCTTTGGTGACGGCGAAGTCAAGGATGTCCGGCGTGCCGCGGGAGGGGTAGCAGGTCGGCTCCTCAGGCCCGCAAGCGTAAGCACCAACCCTGTCGATGACTTGATGAAACTGGCGGCCGCTGTGGGTGGTGTGCAGGGAATTCCACGCCGCATGCTTGGCGTTGAAGTCGCCGGCCAAAAAGAGCTTCCCTGGGAGACGGAGCAGCGCATAGGCGTCGTCGATGTCCAGCAGGTAGCGAGGAGGACGATAGACGGAGACGAAGGTGACCACCCCCGCTGAGGTCACCACAGCCACGGCCGTCGCCTCCATCTGCCGCAACGGCGGCGTAGGTACGACATAGTGGCGGATGTTCCGCTTGACGTAGATCGCGGCGCCGCCGCCACGGGTGGGGCGGTCGTAGCGGTAGCACTTGTAGTTGGAGATGTTGGCCCGGAGACCTGCCTTCAGGTGCGTCTCCGTCACGAGAAAGATGTCGATGTTGTGAGCTTCAAGGAAGTGCTTAACTTCCAGGAGATCACGGAAGAGGCCGTCGGCGTTGTACGTCGAAATACGAAGTTCCTCGAAGCGGCGCACCCTATCCATGATGTGGGGTAGCGGCACTGCTGGTGTTAAGAACGCTTCGTATCGTGGATTCCACGGTGACTGCCAAGGTAGCGGGCAACGCCTGGATGGCGCGGCTCATTTCGGCGACTGCCGTCATCATGGTTTGGAGTAAGGTGAAGAGGTCGCGGGAGTCGACACTCGGCTGCTGGCCGTCCTGCGGAGTGTGGTCGACGGGACGTCGGCGCTGCAACGGCGGAAAGGCGGCGGGGCCTTCTGGAACGTCCGTCGGAACGGCAGAGGACGCAGGGGCGTCTCTGCGGATGACATACGGTGCAGCAAGTGGACGTTGCCAGGCGTTAGGAGGGCGAGACTGCGAGAGTGAGGCCCGTCCCTGCTGCTGGGCCCCCGCGTGGCGGAAGCTGGCAGGAGTGCTGCTGACGACAGCGGTCCTTCGGCGGCGATCCCTGGCGGTGAGCGGGGGCAGCCCCCGTTGCCGTCGACTGGCCTCCTTATGTTTAGGACACGACCTGAAGTTGGCGGGGTGTCGGCCGCCACACAGGCCACACTTCGCCGGTTCTTCTCGAGGTACCTGGCATTGCCGGCTGTCATGGGCGCCGCCACACTTGACACAAACAAAAGGCATCGTACAACCACGGGCAACATGATTGAAGCCTTGGCATCGGAAGCATTGCGTCACCCCACGTGACTTGCGGAGTGTTTCGGCAGACATCACAAGCCCGCAAAGGCGGGTGACGTTGAAAATCTTCCGATGATCTGGCGTATCAGGCAGGATCACAATTCGGAGGCCTGACCGACGGTTGGTGCCCGGGATTTTGTGGTAGTCCACAATCGTGGCGGCGAAGCCGAGGTCTTCGAGTTCTTCTTTGACCCAGTCGTTAGGCAGGGACTCGAGAATCCCCCGAAGAACCACCTTCAAGGTCGGCGGCCGAACGACCGGAAACGTATAATTCGGAATGCCTTGTGCACCAAGGTAGTCCATAACGGTGGAGTAATCATCGAGGGTGGTGACAGAAAGCTTCAGCTTGTCGCCGCCAGTCTGGCGCGCGGTGAAGGGCTGCTTCAAGTGCTGCTTCAGCCACTCGTAAAATTCCTTGTAGGACGAGGGTAGCTGCAGCACGATCGGCGGAATGCGCTTCTGCTGCTGCGGCGGCGGCTGCTGCTGCTGCGCCTGGTGCTGGAGACTGGGCTGAGCCGCATCGGCAGCGTCCTCAGGAATGTCATCGAATCGGTTGTGCACCGGAATATCCGCCGCCTGCGGCTGAACCTGCGCAGCACGCGCTTGACGCTTCTTCGGCGGTTTTCGGAATCCATCATCCGTCACTTCGGCAGCGCGTGAACCACCATCAGTGCCCCTCTTCTTCCGAGAAGCCGCCGTCGACGGTGTCTGCCTCTGGACGACGTCGTCGTCGATGGAAGTATCGGAGAAATCAGCCAAATCGAGGTCCATATTCGAAGCCGGGTCCGTCATAATCTTATTCCTCTCTTCCATAGCCCTGGTCGTCATAGGTGGGGGGCCGGATGGGGCCGCCGACGGGGCAAGCCCCGCCGGACGGCGATCCGCCACACCCTTCGCTCCGCGCACGTCTGTCTGCTGCGACATATCGCACTCGAATGGTAGCAAGCGCGGGAGGCGCGGCGCGGCGGCGCGCAGAGTGGCGGCCGCTCTCTCGGCCGTCCGCGCCCGCCCGCGACACTGGCTGGGCCTTGTGATTCTCTGCTCTGCTGCTGTGCTGTGCTTGCGTGCCTGCCGTCCCGCTCGCTCTCGCTGTGTGTTACGCGCGTCGTCGAAATGGCAGATCAGGCGGCTACGAACGAGACTGCTGCGGCACCCGCCGCCACCGGCACTACGAAGAAGGCCAAGTCTGCGTCGTCTGCGAAGAAGCCGCGCGCCAAGCCTGCGCACCCGCGCACCTCTGAGATGGTGACGGCCGCCATCAAGAGTCTGAAGGAGCGCGGCGGGTCGTCGCTGCAGGCGATCAAGAAGTACATAGCCGCGCACTACAAGCTGGACGCGGAGAAGCTGGCGCCGTTTATCAAGAAGTACCTCAAGTCGGCCGTCGTGGCGGGCGAGCTGGTGCAGACGAAGGGGAAGGGCGCGTCCGGCTCGTTCAAGCTTGCCGGCGCCGGCGGCGGGGGGGCGGCCGAGGGCGGCAAGGCCCGTGCTGGCGGTGCCAAGAAGAAGCGCGCCGCTCCGGCCAGCAAGGAGAAGAAGGGCGCCCGTGCGGCCGGCGCAAAGAAGGCTGGTGGCGTGAAGGCGGCGACCGGTCGGAAGGCGGGCGCCGCCAAGAAGGCGTCTGCGGCGTCGGCCGCTCCCGCGGGTGCGAAGAAGGCGGCTGCGGCCAAGCCGGCCAAGGCCAAGTCGCCGTCGAAGGCGAAGAAGGCCGCCAAGGTTCCGACGAAGAAGCCGAAGGCGCCGCGCCCGAAGAAGGCGACGACGCCGTCTAAGGCGAAGGCTTCGCCCAAGAAGAAGAAGTAGAGTAGAGGAGAAAGAGATGGGAATGGAAGGGTTTGGCGCTTGACTCCGTCGTCCCCACCCCCCGTCGTCGTCTAGTGGCGCGCAAGAGACGCGCGGCCCAAAACGGCCCTTCTCAGGGCCATCAAAGCACGTCGGGGAAGGTTTTGATTGTCGTGTTGCGTTTGGTGTGGGTGTCTGTCTGGCGTTTCTGTATGCCCGTGGGGATGCTGTTTGCGTGCCGTGGTGGTTGGATTGCGGGGGTCGGTGGCGGGTGTGGGCGGCGGTAGCGGTAAGCGGTGTTGTTGTTGTTGTTGTTGTCGTGGTTGATTGTCGCCGTGTTTGTGGCGGCGGCCGACGGTTGGTTTTCTGTCACGTTGTTTTGTTTGAATACGTTGGTTGGCTTGCCTGCGTTCGTTCTTCTCGGATGTCTGTCTTGTCGAGTCGTGTCTGGTCTTTGTTTTGTTTTGTTCCTTTGTGTGTGTGTGTGTTATGTTTTGCAACGGGGGGCACGTTGAGATGCGGAAGGAGTCGGCGGGGATTTCGGTGGCGTGTAGAGCGAGCGAGCGAGCGCGCCTGCCTGGCCGTTGGCCGTCGGAGTGGAGTGCGGGTTTTTTTGTTTTCGAAACGAAAGCGGCGGCCGGCCAGCCACCCGTGCGGTGTGACGTCGGCCGTTGGGTATTGTGCGCTTTGAGCGCCGGGGAGGGATGATGTGTGATTGTTGCGCGCTGCTAGCAGGCAGGCAGAGTGAGCGGGTGTGGCGGACGGACGGGAAGTGGTGGTTTTTGTTTTTGGGTTGCGGGGCGAGAGGCAGGCGACCGACAAAGTTTGCTCGCGACGGAGAGATGTTAGTGGCCCTGAAAAGGGCCGTTTTTGTTTGTGCGGTGCGGTGCCGCGGCGCGGTTTAGGCGCGCTCGCCGCGGATGCGGCGCGCGAGCTGGATGTCCTTGGGCATGATGGTGACGCGCTTGGCGTGGATTGCGCACAGGTTGGTGTCTTCGAAGAGGCCGACGAGGTAGGCCTCGCTGGCCTCCTGCAGGGCCATGACTGCGGAGCTCTGGAAGCGCAGGTCGGTCTTGAAGTCCTGGGCGATCTCGCGCACTAGGCGCTGGAATGGCAGCTTGCGGATGAGCAGCTCTGTGCTCTTCTGGTAGCGCCTGATTTCTCGCAGGGCGACGGTGCCCGGCCTGTAGCGGTGGGGCTTCTTGACGCCTCCGGTGGCGGCCGCGCTCTTCCTCGCCGCCTTGGTGGCGAGCTGTTTGCGCGGCGCCTTTCCGCCGGTGGACTTGCGGGCCGTTTGCTTTGTGCGGGCCATGGCGGTAGCGGTAGCGGAGCGGCGTGCGTGGAGGTTAGGTGCGGCGCGGCGTCCGGTGCTGCCTTGACAACGGGCCCGCGCGCCTCCGTGCTGCGCTTATATGCCCTCGGTTGCGCGTGGTGGGGGGAGGGCGGGCCAGAGTCTATATAGGGGGGCGGCGGGCGCGCTGGGCGCTGACCGTAGCCGACTCGCCAGCCGCTGCAGGTGCTGTTTGTGCACGTTTTGCTTTGCCCGAGGAAGGAAGGATGACAGGCCGCGGCAAGGGAGGAAAGGGGCTCGGCAAGGGTGGCGCCAAGCGGCACCGCAAGGTGTTGCGCGACAACATCCAGGGCATCACGAAGCCCGCCATCCGCCGCCTGGCTCGCAGGGGCGGCGTGAAGCGCATCTCTGGTCTGATCTACGAGGAGACCCGCGGGGTGCTGAAGGTGTTCCTGGAGAACGTGATCCGCGACGCGGTGACGTACACTGAGCACGCCAAGCGCAAGACTGTGACGGCCATGGACGTGGTGTACGCCCTGAAGAGGCAGGGGCGCACCCTGTACGGTTTCGGCGGTTAGGCTGCGTCGCAGCGGGCGCTGGCCTTCCCGCGGCCGTGCTTGTGGGTGGGAGAGACTAGAAAACGGCCCTTTTCAGGGCCACCACACTGTTCGGAAGTTGAAAAGTGCGAAAGAGTCTGTGTTGTTGCTGCGTGTGTGCGCTGTGTTGTTTGTTTCTTTCTTTCTTTCCGTTTGAGCGACGTGATGTGACTGGGAGGGGAGAAGGAAAGGAAACGTGTCATGTGGCTGGCTGTGTGTGGAGCTGCTTCGTTTGTGTGTTTGTTATTGTGTGTCTTTGTATCGATCGCGACGGAGATGGCGGGCTGTGTGTTGTTGTGCGAGAGGCGGTGATTATTTGCTTGCGTGGTTTGTCTCTGTGTGTTTGTTTGCGGCGGCGTTGGGGTTTCCGAGGCAAGGCGTGTGGGCATAGGCGGCCGGATCAGCTGTTTCGTTCGTGTCGACGGCCGTTGCGCGCGGGAGTGGAGGGCGGTGTGTCGACACGCCTCCCTTTAACAATGGTCATTATTGCTGCCGTTGTCGGTTTGGAAGGCGACTGCGACCGTGCAAAATGTGTGTGTGTGTGTGTGTGTGTGTTGGGCCACACGGGCTGTGTGGACGACAAGATGGCGGACGTGCGCCGGCGGCGGCTGTGCTGTGACAGTGCAAAGTTAAAACAAAACAAGGTGCGGCGAGGACGACTGAAATTTTGCTTTGGACGTAGGTGTGTGTGGTGGCCCTGAAAAGGGCCGATTGTTGTGGGCCGAGCCGGCAAAGCGCGTTGCGTGCAGGGGAGCACGCGGCGCTGCGATTGCCTGGCCTCCTTTAGGCCTTCTTCTCGGTCTTCTTTGGCAGCAGGACGGCCTGGATGTTGGGCAGGACACCACCCTGTGCGATGGTGACGCCCGACAGGAGCTTGTTGAGCTCCTCGTCGTTGCGGATGGCAAGCTGCAGGTGGCGCGGGATGATGCGCGTCTTCTTGTTGTCGCGGGCCGCGTTTCCGGCCAGCTCGAGCACCTCAGCCGCGAGGTACTCCATGACGGCGGCGAGGTAGACGGGCGCCCCGGCGCCGACGCGCTCTGCGTAGTTTCCCTTGCGCAGGAGGCGGTGGATTCTGCCGACCGGGAACTGGAGCCCAGCCCTGCTTGAGCGGGACTTTGACTTGCCCTTGACTTTGCCTCCCTTTCCGCGTCCGGACATGGCGATGGGCTAGCGACGGTGCACACGAAACGGAAACGAAAACGACCGGTGCGAGCGGCAGCGAGTCGAGCAGCGGAGTGCGTGCCGGCGCACTCGCACTCGCACTCGCATTAAAACGCTGGCTACATAAGCCAGGTGTAAAGGCAGTCTAAGCAGCGGAGCTGCTGTTCCTGCGGGGACCTCGGTAGTGGGTGCAGTGGACCTAACAGGGTGAGCTGTCCTCGCTGGGCGTCGTTCATTGTGACGCCCTCTGTTTCGACATCGGGCGGCGAGAGATAATTACTCTCGCAGTAGATCTGGCCAACGAGTCGTTGGCCTGTGGTGGACCTGGCGGCCCAGACCACGAATCAAGCGGCTGCCAGACCGTTCTGCATCGCTGTAGAACTGCCGGGCGATTTGCCGGAAGCGATCCCGGAGGAAGGGGATCCCAGCTTCTTCATGGAGCAGCCTCGTCGGATAGCGAGGTGGCTTGTGGAGCGCTAGTCGCAGCGCCCTGTTTTGCAGTCGTTGGAGCGTCGCAATGTGCGTCGCGGCCGCGTTACCCCACACCACAGCCGCGTATTCCAGTACCGGCCGAACAAGGGACAGGTACATGGTGAGGCCATGGCGTGGAGGGAGAGTCGATGACGGGTTGAGCAGTGGGTAAAGCGCACGAAGGCGCCCCACTGCCCGCCCTCGGACGTCACGGATGTGTGGCAGCCACGTCAGGTGTCTGTCCAACGTCACCCCGAGGTAGTTGCCGGTCCGCGACCAGGGGATGGGGCCCCCCATGATCGTGACCGGCGGTAGGTCCGGTGGCAGCCTCTTTCTGCTGAAGATGACAGCCTGACTCTTCGCAGCGTTGAACTTCAAGCGCCATTTCGTGGACCAGGCGCCCAGGACGTCACATCCGAGCTGGAGGCGACGGCGCATCTCGGCCGCATTCATGCTGCGGGTGAACAACGCCGTGTCGTCGGCATAAAGTGCCAACTCCACGCGTGCCACCCGCGGGGCGTCGGCGGTGTACAGGGAGTACAGCAGGGGGCCGAGGACCGACCCCTGCGGCACCCCCGCTCGAATCTGCCGGTCGGTGGAAGTGCCTCCATCTGCTCGGACGTGGAAAGTGCGTCCCGAGAGATACGAGCGCAGCAGGACTACGTGCGACGTCGGGACCCCGTGCGCAAAAAGTTTGTACACGAGGCCGTCGTGCCACACGCAGTCGAAGGCCTTGGAGACGTCGAGAAGCACCGCCCCTAGGTACTCCCGCGTCTCCAGCGCTCGCATCGCCTGCTCCACGAGACGCAGCAACTGCTGCGTGGTAGAGTGGCCGCACCGGAAACCAAACTGCTCCTCGGGAATGAGTTGCTGTTCCGTCACGTGGCGCAGCAGCCGCTCCGCGTACAACCTCTCAAACACTTTTGAGAGGGACGGGAGCAGACTGATCGGCCGGTAGTTCGCGGCCTGACGTGGATCCTTGCCGCTCTTGGGGATGGCAACCACTTCCGCGTGTTTCCACGCGGAAGGGAAGGTCCCAGAGCGGAGGATACTGTTAAAGATGTCCGCCAGAGATTGGTGTACCTCCGGCGGAAGCATCCGCAACAGGCAGTTGGTGACACCATCCGTGCCACCCGCCTTCTTCGGGTTGAGACGACGGAGCTGCAGGTCCACTTCCTCGGCTGTGATTTGCTCGATCACGTCGTCGTCCTGTCGCGCAGCGAGAAAAACCGGCAGGCGCTCTGCCACCAGACGGACGTGATCGGGATCGACCACGCCATCAGCAGGTTGAAAGTTTTCTGCGAACGTGTCCGCGAGGATGCCTGCTTTCGCATCTGGTTCGCAGACAACTTCCGCACCCACATGGAGAGGTGGGACTCGCTGACGACGACGAAGGAAACGCTTAGCGGTCCGCCAAGCGCTGCCGTCCGTCGTTGTAAGAGTGGCCACAAGACCCGCCCAGTCCCGATGACGATGGTCGTCGATGGCGGCCCGAATCTCGCGCCGCGCCCTGTTGAGGCGGCGCTTCGTGTCAGGCAGCCGTGTGAGCTGCCACTCCCGAAAGAGGCGATTCTTGTTTGTGATCGCCTCGAGGATGTGTGGCGGGAGTTGGCGCGACATCTCTCGCGGCCGTCCTGGCCGCCTGGGGGTGGCCGCCTCCGCTGCAGCCAGTGTGTGCCGCGTGAAGAAGGCCAACGCTTCGTCAGCCCCTTGCACAGCGGGATCGGGCGCGCCCTCGAGGCGGTCGAGGACCTCGACACGAAAGCGCGCCTCGTCTATGCCACGGAAGTTGTGTCGGTCGGACGGCATAGATGCACCGATGACGTCCATGTCGAAGACCACCGGGAGGTGATCGGACGACATGGCACATCCAACGGTGGCGGACGTGAAGTGCCCAACACCTTTGAGCACGGCGATGTCGAGCACGTCAGACTGGCCGCGATGGGGGATGACGGTGTGCTCATAAGGCCCCAGTACTATCGCACCATGCCGTTGCGCGACGCGAAGGAGGCGGCGGCCGCTGGCGTTAGTGATGCGGGAGTTCCACTGAGGGTGCTTGGCGTTCAAGTCACCCGCAATGAAGACTTTCCCGCGCAGTGCCAGCAGGGCGTCGACGTCAGCCTCCTGAAGCAGTCCCCTCGGCGGCCTGTAGGCCGCAACGAAGGTGATGACCCCTGCCGTCGTGGTGACAGCCACCCCAGTGGCCTCCATTGCAGCGAGGGGCGGAAGCTGGACTTCGTGATGTTTGAGGGACGCCTTGATGTAGATGGCCGTCCCTCCGCCGTGGGTCAGCCTGTCGGTGCGGTAGCACCGATAGTTGGCCACCCTCACGTGTATTCCCGGCTTCAGGAAGGTCTCGCACACGAGGCAGATGTCAATTGCCTCGTCGCGCAAGAACTCCCTGAATTCCCCTTGTTGGGGGACCAAGCTGTTTGCGTTGAAGGCGCAAACGGTGAGGCCATGGATATGGCCCTTATCCATGGCACGGCGGAGTTGCAACGCCGGCCTGAAGGGCCGACGTGACCGCGGTGACGAGCACCGGGAGCTGCTCGAGCAGCTGGCTCAACGACCGCAAGAGCGATCGGAGCTCAGCTGCGTCGGTGGCCATGGGGGCGGTGGGGGCCGCTGGGGCGGCCTCCGCCACTGGGGCGGCCGGTGGCGGCTGCTCCGTACTAGGCGACTGCCGCGGAGCATCGGCAGCCGGTCGCGGCGCAGCACGAGGCGTCGTCCTCTGCGGCGGCAGAGTGTCTTCGACAGTCCGTCGTGCAGCGGCAGGGGTGGCCCGGCCCGCACGCCGGCGACGCCTGCGCGGGGCGGCAGCCCGCGCGCCCTGCGTGGGCGCGGGGGCTGCCACCCCCACGGGCGAAGCCGTGGACGGCGCGGGCGGTGGCCGCGGCTCACGCTCCACCTGCGCCGAACTTCGGGTGGCGGAAGCTGGTCCTCCCTTGGTGGCGGCAGCAAAGCTGGTGGACGGGTGCACCTTACGAGAAGGAGCGGTCCCTCCCCTCGGTTGATTTCGGCCCCGTTTGAAGGCCGAGCAGCCTCGATAGCTGGCAACGTGCGTGCCGCCGCAATTGCAGCACGTCGGTTTGTCTTCCCTGGCAAGCCCGCAAGACTTGCTCTCGTGCCCGCCCGCGCACTTAACGCAGCGGGGCGACATGGAGCAGTAGCGGGAGACATGGTCGAGCCTTTGGCAGGAAAAGCACTGGGCCCTCTTGCCTTTGGCCCGGAGAGGTTCCACTGCGACCTTGACACGGCCGACCCGCTGCACCTGGAAAATCTTCCGATTTTCCAGGTTGTCAACGAGGACAACCTGGTACAGTGGCATGTCGCGATGCGTACGTGGAGACTTCATTAGTCCGGTGGACCGGACGCCGAAGCCTAGGTCCTCGAGCTCCTCGCGAAGGTAGTCCGCACCAAACTTGAGGGGAAGGTGGCGGAATACCACCTTCAGAAGTTTGAGCGGCTCGGAGGGGTGCGTGTAGCACGGGAGGCCATCTTTGCAGATGGCGTCCATCACCGCGCGGTACTCCTCGTTGGTCGACACTGTGACCTTGTAAAGGTCACGGCCAGCGTTCTTGACAGTGGCGGACGTGGCCACCCTGTCCAGTTTTTGCTGGAACTCCTTGTATTCGCCAGCCCACTGGATGACTATAGGCGGCGGCTTCTTTTGGGCCGGCGCCGGAGGCGCGGCGCCATCCTCCATCGCATCGTCGCTGACGCCCGCAAACGTGTTGGCGGTCGGCAGCGGGGTCGGTAGCTGCAGCGCAGCGGCCCTGGCAGTGTGCCGCCGGGGCGGGGCGACAAAACCATCCTCGTCCGGCTGTCGGGAAGCAGCAGGTGAACGAGTGGGCCGCCGCGTGGTCTTCGTCGATTTCTGCGCGGCGGTGCTCCGGGAGGAGCCCGCGAGAGTCAGCCCAGACTCGGTGGTGGAGGTGCGGGAGGCCCTGGTGGCCTTCTTCCGCGGCCTCGCTCCTTCAGATGTCTGAGAGGGAGTGTCAGAGTCGTCATGCGTCACAGCCCGGCGCTTTCTGGGCGCGCGGGGAGCGTCAAGGTCGGTGTCACGGCGCTCCGACTCGGCAATCGCCTCAGCCAGATTTGCGTCGGGCAGGTCCATGTCCGCCATCTCGGTAGCTGCAGCTAGCGCAGCCACGGGCTCTTCTCGTGTCTCCGGGGCCAGGGGGGCAACCGGGGGCACATCGACCTCTTCAGTGGTCGAGGCCAGCGGCGCAACTCCCGCCGAGGCCGCCACCGCCGGGACCGCAAAATCGTGCGATGCGACCGGCGGGGCTCTCGGTGGCACACCCGACACATGCTGCCTCGTGTGCGGTAGAGCGGCAGCCTTCTGAATGTTGCAGAAGGCGAGAATAGCCGCCTCGTCGTCCTCTCGACCAGGGTAGGGGCCCCCGTGGGCGAGTTTGTTCATGAGAATGAACACTCGATCACGAGGGTGCGCGTCAAAATCCGATGAGTCAAACCCGTCAGCGTCAGTTGTCGAAAGCCGGTTCGTCATAAGTGGGGGGCCGGATGGGGCCGCCACCGGGATCAACTCAGTCGCCTGAGCTGGCCCCGACGGACGGCGATCCGCCACACCCTTCGCAAGTAAAGCATCCTCTCTCATCGACATCTCGAACCGCAATGTCCGTGCGTGCCGGCGCAGCCGGGGTGGGGGTGCTTTATGGGCTCGGGTGCGGCGGCCGGTTGCGCGCGCGCCCCATTGGTCGGCGGCCGCAACAGGGCGAGCTGGTAAAGGTGCGGCGGCGGCTGGCGGCGGGTGCCACTGTGTGGGGAGACGCTGACTAGAGCGGAGCGCTTGCTACTGGTGTTGCTGCTGCCGTACGTTGGTTCGAGATGCCGCCCAAGACTAGCGGGAAGGCCGCCAAGA
The DNA here is from genome assembly GCF_023864345.2 of Schistocerca serialis cubense. Lineage (NCBI taxonomy): Eukaryota > Metazoa > Arthropoda > Insecta > Orthoptera > Acrididae > Schistocerca > Schistocerca serialis. Next base: position 123,287 of record NW_026047817.1, read on the forward strand.
AGGCTGGCAAGGCGCAGAAGAACATTTCGAAGGGCGACAAGAAGAAGAAGCGCAAGAGGAAGGAGAGCTATGCCATCTACATCTACAAGGTGCTGAAGCAGGTGCACCCTGACACGGGCATCTCGTCGAAGGCGATGAGCATCATGAACAGCTTCGTGAACGACATTTTCGAGCGCATTGCGGCCGAGGCTTCTCGCCTGGCGCACTACAACAAGCGCTCGACCATCACGTCCCGCGAGATCCAGACCGCTGTGCGGCTGTTGCTGCCTGGCGAGCTGGCCAAGCACGCCGTGAGCGAGGGCACGAAGGCGGTGACCAAGTACACGAGCTCCAAGTAAGGAGGTGGCTCTGGAATGGAAGGAAGGATGGAGAAGGCTCCTCCGTTGCGAGAGCGGCAAAACGGCCCTTTTCAGGGCCACCAACTTGCCTTTTGCGGGAAGGGCGGAATTGTTGTTGTTGTTTGTGTGGACGGCTGTGATGTATGTGTGCATTTTGATTGTGGGTGGGGGGGCGCGTCAAAGCGTGTTGCGCGGGGTACGGCCACGAGGTTGGTCGCCGTGGCGTGGAATGGTGGCACGCCTCGTTGGCGTGGTTTTTGACCCATTGGTGTTGTTGGTGTGTGTGTGTGTGTGTGTGTTACCCGTCTGCGAGGGGGGACAGTGTGATCGGCGACTTTTGTGTCACCGTAACGACGGCCGTTTGCGGGTTTGTTTTTTTGCACATCATACATGGCGAGGGTGAAATGTGAAATGTGAAATGTTTTTGTTTGGTTTTTTTTGCCGCCCACTATTCCCTTTGCTGTACGCCGAGTTTGACAATGGTGCGACGTAACTGCAGCGTGGAGGTGTGTGAGTGACGTTGAAATGAACGTGCCATTAAGACGCATTGTTGTTGTATTGTACTGTACGTGTACGGCGACACGCACGATGATGTACCATTCGACTCTGATGTTTGATAGCCGTGTCTGACTGATTGCGTACGACGCACGCACACCGATGTCGTCATTCAAGATGCACGCTAGACGACGACGGCGGCGGCGGCGGCGGTCGTTTGTTTGGCGAATGTCTGTACACGTGTTTGTCTGTGTCCATCCGGTATGTATTTGTTTGTTTGAAAGTGTTTTGTGTGTCGGTGACGTGGTCCGATCCGTCGCCCCCTGAGTAACTGTCGATCGGCGCGATAGACCGGCGTCACGCAACTGAACCGAAGTCTTGGGCACACCCGTCATACTGTTGTACACCGTCGCGCTGAGAACGGTAACGAAAGGTTGACTTTGATCGGTCGAATGTCTGGGCAGAACGTGAGGAATGAGGCAAGAGTGCAAGGACGGGGGGCAAAAGAGAGAGGAAGGGAAAAAGGGGAGAAACGCATTCGTAGAGCAACGGAACGTTCCCGTGTGGGAGGCGTATTGGAGCCGCACTGAAATGCGTTTAACGGCGGCGCGGCTGCAAGTGTCTGCCGTGGTGAACGTTACCTTTGACGGCTGCATTGGGCTTTGCCTTTGCTTTTGCTTTCGCTTTCGCTTTCGCTTTCCCGGATGTACGTAACGTTTGTTGATATGGTTCTGAGGAAGAGTGTATGACAGTGCCGTGCCGTCCATGTTCGTGTGCCCTCCCATTGTGTGTATGCTATTGTCTGTGTACTTGAATGATGTATGTAGGTGTTAGTGGACATGTTTTACCAGTGGGGGGAAATGGATCGTCGATAGTTGCCGTCACTCTGTCACGGTCGAGATGACGCACCCTCCGTACAGAAAGGTGTCGAGAAAGTGAGTGTGTGTGTGTGTGTGTGCGTGCGTCCGTGAATTGGCAGTGTTTGGAGGTGGGCGTGCCCTGGATGTGGCCCGGAAAAGGCTGTTCGTTAGGCGGTAGTGTTGTGTGGACAGGGGAGGGGCATGCGTAACGCTGCTGGCATGGCATTTCGGGAGATGGGAGGGGGCAAACGAGGAAACGAGGAGCGGCGGCCAAAGACGGGACGGGGAGGGGCGCGGTGTGGGTGGCTTGCGCCTGTGCTCGGCGTTGTGGTTTGTGCAAAAGAGGAGGAGAAAAACAATGTGAGTTGCCAGGGAGGGGAGCGGTGTTGTGTTGTGGTTGTCGTGGTGTAGCCGCAGACGCGGCTGTCAGTGAACGTGGCGAGACGGACGGATGCGCGGAGGGGCGGGGGCGGCGCATTTCGCCGGTGCCGTGCCGTGCCGTGCCATGCCTGAAAGCCGCGTGGTCGCTGTGTTGTTGGTGGCGTGGGGGCGAGGAGAGTACCGTACGGGTGTGCTTGTGCGCCGGAAATGGCACACTGCGCCCGCCCGTCTTGGAGGCTGATGGCTGTGGTGTGGAAATGGGGCGCGGTGATGTTGAAGCAGTTGAAGAACAGAAAAGAAACCAAGAAAACGGAAGGCGTGATGCGGCGGTGGTGGTGAGAGCGGGAAAAACAAAACAAAAAAAAAAAAAAAAAAACAACAAAAAAAAAGAAGGAAAAACAACAAGAAACAAAAAAGAAAACAAAAAGTCTATCAATATTAAAATGTAAATGGAAATGGAAATGGACCCAGGTATAACCTCCCTGCACAAATAGCAGAGAGTCCGATGATAATAAAAATGTGCCAGAATGTTAACGTCCCTACAAAACAAACCCAACGATAATATTAATGAAAGAGTGAACCGTATGTAACATTGCAACAGACATAATGAAACCTGATAAATTGTATAAGGGCAGCAGCGTTGACCTTTGGCCCTGTATTCAGAATAAAAAGAGCCAAAGATCGTTACCCCAATGAAAAAGACACTGAAACACGTATGTAACATAGTAGCGATGGCGAGACATTGTAGCATCTGTGACCAGAGAGTTTGCGCTGGACTGCGCGAGTGTTGCGAGCGGTTCTCAGTCAGTCAGTCTGTCAGTAGTCGTTGCGAGTCCGTAGCTCTGTGTAGTTGAGGGCTGTACTCTGTCAGTAGTCGTCGCGTGCAGTACGCTAATAGTCGTCATGCAGAGCGGTCGGTCAGTAGTAGCAGCCGAGTGCGGTTGTGTGATGTAGGCGGTCGGCAACACTGGTCGAGATGGTGAATAAGGTATACTGTTAATTAATATAATCATTAGATAATGAAAAATTGTAATTATTCTCCAACAAGTTCCCCAATAATAATTTTTATTTCAAAAGCATTTTTCAAACATTTAATTTTTTATTGAACTAAAGAGTTCGTTCCACTTCTTTGAAGAAAAATGTCACTAAAATCACAAAAAAAGAGAATATTATTATTTGCAATGCAGTTCCTCCAAGCGCTGCGCAACAACCAGAGCAGAAATGTGACATCCATTTATTCGGAGGTAAGACTTTAATTCTGATTGTTTTGCACAGGGCCAAAGACCGATATTTCGGTTTAATTGAAGTTTCTTGTCACTGAACGGACTTTTGTAAATGTTGTGTGAAGACTTTATATTTGAGTCTGATTGCGAATTTCACATTTTTGTTGCCATTTTCAAGACCTCTCATTGTGGGCGAGGTTACAATTAGCGCAATGTCCATTAGCATCCGTAAATAACATTGTCCATTATTTTAAATTTTGCTGGGAGGTTACAACACACACACAAAAAAAAAAAAAACAAAAAATTGCATTTATATCCGCTCCTCAATTGTAGATACCCCTTACACAGCTGTGTGCAATGAATGAGTGCTGGCTGGTAATTAATTGCACTCCTTGGAGGGAAATGCCATAGGAAGTAGTCTTTAAAAAGTGAATGTTTTTCGTTAAGAGACAAAAGTTACTTTCGAAAAAAGGTAATAGTGGGGCTTTTGTTGTTGAACAAAAGAGGTACAATGAACATACGTTATCAGATTTGCGCAATGCAGCGTCACACCACCTTTTTGATTATAACACAATATACTATACATCGTCCCGAACCGTGACCAGAGTCGCGAGACGAGCAGAGCACGCCGCCGACGCCCGCTCAGTACAACCGTCCACCCGCTACTACTGTCGACCGACTACTACCTCTCCCGACTCGCGCTACAATATATATAACAACTGTTCCTGGCGACCCGGTGCGTGCCACTACTGTCGTCTGGCGCGGTCCAAGCGCCGACTAGCAGCGATAAAGAACTCTCTGGTCAGACAGAGATGCTGTCATGCCTCGCCATCGCTCTGGTAATGAATACATACGTGTTGCAGCGTGCGTACCACCGGAACACGCAGTGGCGGAGCCAAAGACTGTGTTGTCGAGGTCGAGTGCGAGTGGGAAGAGAGGCAGCGTCGGCACGGAGATGCAAGCGAGCGCGAGACGCACGGGGGCTGCGGCGTGGCGCGTTTGCGGTCGGCGCCTTTGGTGGCAACGGCCGGGACAAGCAGCGGTGTATGGTGTGGTGCGGGGCGGACAGGGGCGGCGGTGGACGGGGAGGAGGCGGCGCGACGACGGCATGGGGGCGAAAACGGGACGGGGGACGGCGGATGTTGAGAGGCGTCACGCGCGGGCAGGACACAGACACAGAGACACACAGATTGGAAAGGGAGGGTGCGCGGTAGTAGTTGGGAATGTGCGTACCGTGCGGGATGGGAGTGGGCGAGGAACACGGTCGTGGCCCCTGTTTTGGGTGCGTGTGATGACGTCGGTGTGTTGTGGGAAGGGAAGGTGCTGTGGCGGCGGCGCGTAATGGGCGTAGGCCGAAAAGAGAAAGGAACGTGGGCAGTGTGTTGGCAAGCGTCGGTTCGACTGCGACGTTGATGGGCAGGGCAGGGCAGGGCAGGGCAAGGTTAATGGTGGTAGGAGTAGGCGTGTGGGCGCAAAAAATCTGCCGCTGCAGGCGGTGCCGTAACCGCCATGGCGGGAAGGAGAGAGGGCCAAAGAAAGAAAGAAAGAAAGAAAGAAAGAAAGAAAGAAGAAAACAAAAAAAAAAAAAAAAAAAGGTCGTGTTGTGTTGATGCGCAGGCAGACGCGTACAGAGGGACGAGCCCGGTCTGCAGCAGGGTGTGGCCGTGCCGAGTGCAGAGCAGCGGCGGCTCGGTTCGGTTCGGCCCGGCCCGGCGGGCCGCGCTGTTGTCGCGGACGTGAGCGCCCCCTGGCGGGTGGCCGGAGGCGGCGCGGCGTGTTGGACGTGTGGCTGGTGGCAGTGCACAATTTGCGAGTGGCTGGCGGTGTGGTGTGGCGGTTGGCGCGTCGGGCGGCGGAGAGGTATGTGTTGCGGGCGCCCTTTGCTGCGCTGCGTCGTTGCGTGTGCCGTACAGGGCGGGCGCTTGTCGACTGTGTGGGCGGTGTGGCGAATTGGCGTGAAACGGCTGCCGAGAGGTGTGTGGTAGCGAGCCGGTCGGTGGTGTCAGTGCGAAGGGGAATGTGCGTGCGTTTGGCGGTTTCGGTGTGCTTTTTGCGGCGTGAGAGTGGGAATTAGTGGGGCCGGCTGTTGTGTTGGTTCCTTGTGTCTTGTGTCGCGTAGCTTGATGGCAACGTGGAAGGACGCCGGTTTCGTTTCGAGCCTTGCGTGTGGTTGTCGACGTTGACTGGTTGGCGTGTGCCGATGCACGTGCATGTGTGGGTCGCGAGTGCGTTTTTGGCTGGCTGTGTGTGTGTGTGTGTGTTTTGGGGGGGAAGGGGGAGGCGGTGGTGAAAGTGCAGTCGTTGCCACGGGCGTCGTCGGGTGGGGCTGGGGCTGTGCGTCGTGGCGGAAAGGTGGTAGGTTGCGGGAAGCGAGCCCGTCGTTGACGGTGTCGCGTGAGTTGTGAATCGAGTGGGGCGCGGGGCGCGGGGCGCGGGGCGCGGGACAGGAGCAGCGTGCCGCTGCGTCGTGGTCGTCAGCAGAGGCTGTGCGTGTGCTTGTCCTTTTTGTGGGCGGTTCGTGCGAGGCGTTTTTGTTTTGTGTTGCCCTAGTTGTTAGTTTATTTTGTTTGTGTTTGTTATTTTGAGACGACGACTGGTTGGTGGCGTGCGCGCGAAGTGGCGGTGTGCGCTTCCCGTGTCGTTTGTGTTGTTTGGTTTTTTTGTTTTTGTGTGTTTTTTTTTTTTTTTGCACTGGGCCCCGGTGGGTGGGTGCGTGTGTGTCGATTGCCGGCTGGCGAAAGGTGCGCCATCGGCGGGGTGGGTCGCCGGCACAAGTAGAGGCGGCGGCGTTGTTGCTGTTGTTGTGTGGTGTTTGTTTTGTTCGGCTGTGTCGGCGAGCTGTGTTGCGGTGCGTGTGAATGGTGGTGCAAAAGTGCTGGCGTTGGGGCTGCGACTGCGACGGCGGCGAGCCGCGGGCGCGCCATTGATAGTGATGTTGTGAACAGCGGCTGTGTACGGTAGTGGTGTTGTTGTAGCACGACGTGCATCCGGGCCGGCGCGGAAAGCGCAGTTGCGGGCGGTTGCCCTTCGGTGCCAGCCATGTCGCGTGAGCGGCGGGTTGCTCTGGTGTCGACACGTGGTGCTCTGGGTTGTTGTGTGGTGCCCTTTGGCCGGTGGGGGTGGTTCGCGTGTGTCTCGTTCGCGCTCGGTGTCTGGTCGTGGTCGTGCTGCTCCCCCGTCTGTCGGCGGTTTCCGACGTCGTCTGTACGTGTTTGTTCGTTTGCGGCGTGCCTGCCGACGTCGTCCCGTCGCGACCTTTCAACCGAAAGTGTGGCGCCCGAAGGTGAACGAACGTAACCCTGACCTCGGCGCTTTACGCTGAGCCGAGCGAACCGAACCGAACCGAACCTAACCTGTGGTGTGGCGAGGTGAGCTCAGCCTGTGAGCCCCTAACGTCTACGTAAGGTAAGCTGTCCGGCTCACGCCTCACGTTTGAACGCTTTTTTAACCTACGTTTGACGCTTCTTAACCTAGCACTGACCCCTTAACCTAACGTGTAACCTAACCTAACCTAACCTAACCTAACCTAACCTAACCTAACCTCTGACGCCTGACGTGTTTGAATGCTTAACCTAAGTTTGACGCTTAACCTAACCCAAGTCCCCTTAACCTAACCCACGTCCACCTAACCTAACCTAACGTAGACGTGTAAACGTAATGTGTAACGCGTAACGTGTAAGGTCGGCTGTCGTGTGTGCTTGACGGCAGATTGGGTTGGTCTGTAGATTCGGATTGCGGTTTGCCTCGGTCGAGGGGTTGGGTCGGAAGCGGCGAGGGGCGGCGGCGCCTGTTGCGCAGGCGGCGTCCGTTTGCGGCGGGCAATTGTTGAGAAACGGCTGTGAATGTTGGCGGGCGAGAGGAGGAGGACGGCGCGCGATGTGGCCCGACGGCTGCGGGCCGATCGGGAAACGGCGGGAGGGCGACGGAAGGCGATGGGGCGGCGGAGGCGCGTTTGCACGGCCGTCATCGCCGCACGCCTCGGCTTGTGTGGCTGTGGCGCCGGCCGCGCTGGCCGGGCTGCCGCGGCGACGGTGTGGGAGTTTTGCCGAAGGTTTGGCCATTGTGGCGGGTCGTCGGCTGGGGCTGTGGGGGCGGCATTTGGGCGGGGGCGGCGATTCTCGGCGGGCCGACCCAGGCTGTAGCGCGCGGTAGCTGCAGTTTGGCCGTGGTTTGCGGCGCTGCCGTGGCGACTGGTTGGCGACTGTGGTGTGGCTGTGTGTAGCCCCATCCTCGGTGGTTTGAAAGGCGCGGGCGGTTGTGGCGCAGGTTTGGGGCTGCTCCGCACAGGCTGTCGGACGTTGGGCGGTAGCAAGCGCGGGAGGCGCGGCGCGGCGGCGCGCAGAGTGGCGGCCGCTCTCTCGGCCGTCCGCGCCCGCCCGCGACACTGGCTGGGCCTTGTGATTCTCTGCTCTGCAGCACAGAAGGAGACCGCGCTGAGCCGCCGTAGCGAGAGGACGCTCTGGCTCACCGCAGCTGCTATTGTCTCGCTCGCGCTATTGTTCTCGCGCGTCTTTGTCTGCGCGCCTTTGTTAAGGTGCGTTGGTCAACGGCGTCCGCGTGGCAAAAGCAAAAGCTTGTCTCTCCTGCTGACTACTCGCGCGCGGGTTGGTTAGCGGCAAAATTGTCGTGTTATCTGCTACTGGCTGTGGCACAAATCGATTCAGGAATCGATTTGCGTCACGCCTAGGGAACGTTAGGGCACGCTGTGATCCAGGACCCCCTTCACGTGGGACCAGTCCGCGATCACTAGAGTTAGATATCTACATCTTTTCTTTCTCAATTACAGGTGCCCCATGGACCCAAATAATAGCTGCCTAACCGCCATAGAGGATGTTGTCACGACAGACCACACTCTGTCGGCGGCAACATCCGCCACACCACCCGCCCACAGCGATACCGCGTCCACGGTCGGCGCTTCTTGCGCCCCCTCAGGCTACCGCCCCATCTCTGCCGTTGAGCTGTATGTGATTATGAATCGCATAGCAAAGCCAGAAACACCCGCAGAAAAAGAGGCCGCGGAAAGGGCGTACGCACATTTCGTGCGCCACGACTTAGCCGCCGCCCGGGCACAACAGCCGCAAACAGAGTCTTCCTTTCCGCTGAGTGAACTGCCGCGCTCGGCCATAGAAGAGGTGATTGTTCCGCCGGGAGCCCTGCTGGGTGTAGCAACTCAAGATGTTGCTGCTCTGGCGGAGGCGGCCCCGAATGGTGTTGCGTCACCAGTCTTGGCTACTCAAGAAGCCAGTGCGCTGCTGATCGCCCCAACGGACAATTCCAGTGAAGAAGCCGCTAGCGCGCCAGTCCTCGCCGCGCAGAGACTGACTGACAGCGACCACCCCAACCCAACACGGCACCCAACAACGCCAGTTCTACTAGAAATTCCTGAAGCCAACCTGGGGACACTTCTATCGGCAGAAATGCCGATGGATGTGCAACAGGCATCACGGAAACGACCAGCCACCTCTGACTCTGAGGAACAAACCGCAGTAACCGCGCCTGAAGGGCGCCAAACAAAAAAGAAGGCTGCTGCTGCAGACGCCCCCACAGCGCCCCCTGCAGCCGAGGAAGACGGTTTTACCGTACCAAACCGGCGGCACACTGCCAAGCCCAAAAGGCTGGAGAAGGTGCTCGCCCCACCGCCAGCCACATCAAATCGGTTCGCAGAGGCAACCGAAGTTGTCATGGAAGCGGAACCCGCCGCCCCAACACGTAAACACACACGCCCCCCTCCAGTAGTCGTGACGTGGGACGACGAGTTCATGGACCTCCGCCGCATGATTAAAGAAGTGGTGGAAGTAAAGTCATTCAAAGTCCAAGCGAATAACGTCTACAAGATCCTCCCAACATCCATAGACGAGCACAAAAAGCTCATGGATCTCGTTAGGGATCAGGGACTCCATTGCTATACCCACAACACCGAGTCCCTGAAGCTACTAAAGGTGGTTATACGCCACCTGCCAATCAAGATGGACCCTGCCCACCTTAAACAAGAACTCGCGGAGTCGGGTTTTTCCGCGCGCACGGTAGAATTAATGACATCGCCGCGTACGCACAAAAAGATGCCGTTGTTCCTTGTCGTCCTAGTGGACAACGAGGACAACAGGAAAATCTTCCAACTCGACAAAATTGCGGACATCGACGTCTCAGTCGAACTACTCAAGGCCAAAGGCAAGAGGCTTCAGTGTTACTCTTGCCAAGGCTTAGACCATGTTGCACACAACTGCACCATGCCCGCGCGTTGCGTAAAGTGTGCAGGTGCACACCAAAGCCGTGATTGCGTAAAAAAGCGCGACGAACAGCCCAAATGCTGCAACTGCAGTGAGCCGCATGTTGCCAGCTACAGGGGCTGTAACGCATTCAAATCCCGCAAGCGTGGCAAGGCCGCCAAAAAAGTGCAGCCAGGAGTCAGTTTTGCGTCCGTTGCCGGGAGACGGGCTGCTGAACAGCAGGCCCCGCCTCGCGGTGAACGCCGCCTACCCGCCCGCAACCTGCAACCACCTACCAACACACAGACGGAACCCAGTGCTGCTGGGCTACTCCCACCGCCCCCCCCGACCCGCGCCGAAAATGGACAGGCTGCCCCTGCTGCGCAGACACCCATCGCAAAACAGTGCCAGCCTAGTACAGCCCCAGCGCCACCCGCCCCCGCGGCCTCGAGCGCTATCACAGATGATCTGCAGACGCTACTGCAAACATTAAACAGAATCATGACACAACTACCCAGTCTAGTCTCCGCAGCTGCGACGGCCCTCCAGGCCATCGCCCAGCCCCCCAGTCATGGATAACGACCATACCCATGGCCTGACTATTTGCGTTTTTAACGCAAACAGTCTTATACCGCAGCAGGGTGAATTTAGGGAATTTCTATACAGCGAGGCAGTAGACATCTGCCTCGTCTGCGAAACATTCCTAAAACCCGGTGTGCATGTCAGGGTCGCAAACTACAGCTGCTACCGCACTGACCGGCCGACCCACGGCGGCGGAACGGCGGCGTATGTTAGGTCGTCCTTGCGGCACTACCCGGTGCAGCTGCCACGACTCGAGCACATTGAAGCCACCGGCGTGACCGTCAACACGTCTGTCGGCAAGATCACCTTCGTGGCGGCATACCGGCCGCCGCGGGGTGTCCTGCAAGAGGCCGATTTTGACACCCTACTGGACATGGAGGGGAGGCTGTTCATCGGGGGGGACTTTAACGCAAAGTCCGCCCACTGGAACTCCCGCCTCACAAATGTCAGCGGGCGCCGACTTGAACGCGCCGCCCTCAGACACGGCGCCATCATTCTAGGGCCCTACGACCCAACCCACATCCCAGTGCGCGGACAACCAGACGTTCTCGACGTTGCTATACTGAGGGGGGTCGATCGGTTTACGACTGCCGAGACGAGGACGGCTCTGTCATCAGATCACTTGCCGGTGATCTTTGACATAGACGTCGTCGGCGCGGCGGTGCGGGCCGGTCGTCCATCCTTCAAAAATATCAACGTCGAGCACTTCCAAACCGAGGTACGGGAGTACCTCACAGATGCCCCTGATCCGGAGGAGGTGGGGGCGGAAGCCGCCATCACCTCCCTAAATCAGGCGCTCCTGCGAGCTGCAGAGACTGCCACACCTGGTCGCACACGTCAGCCGCAAGACAGGTCGCGACGCCTCCCGCAAGCAATACGGGAACTTATAGTGGCGAAGAACCATCTTTTCCGTGAGTGGCAAATAACGAGACAGCCAGAAACGAAACGCCGCGTAAACCGCATGCGTCGTGCCATCACTGCGGCCGTCCGCGAACACCGCAACCAAGCATGGGCCGACCTTGTCGAGTCCCTCGACCCAGATGACGGCAGTGCATGGCGAGTCGTGAGAGGTTTTCTGCGCCGCAGGCAGCGCATTCCTCCCCTGAAACTCGGTCAGGACCACTACTGCGAGCCGGACGCCAAGGCAAGTGTCCTAGCGGACACCTTTGAGGCAAACTTCCGACCCGTGGTAGAAGACATCGACGTGGCCCACGTCCGTCTAGTGGAAGAACGTCTCCCAGTCTTCCTCGACGCACGAGAGGAGGGTGACAGCATAGACCCCATCACCGCCGAAGAAGTCGCATTGCAACTCCGATCGCTCAACGCCCGGAGGGCAGGTGGCATCGACGGCATCCCGAACTCACTCCTTAGGAATCTTCCTCAGGAGTACGAGCAATACCTGGCCACAGTCTTTAACGAAATCCTGGCCTCGGGTGTCTACCCCTCGGTGTGGAAACATGCCGAGGTGGTGGCCATCCCGAAGCAGGACAAGGACCCCCGGTCGCCATCCAGCTACAGACCCATCAGCCTCCTCCCATGTCTCTCGAAGGTTTTCGAGAGACTTTACGTGCGGCGACTTCTGCAACACGTGGACCAGGAAGACATACTGCCAGACGAACAGTTTGGTTTTCGCGGAGGTCACTCCACGACCCACCAGCTGCTCCGCCTCGTGGAACCAGCTATGAGGGCGCTGGAGACGAGGGAATACCTTGGGGCGGTATTCCTGGACGTCTCACGCGCCTTCGACTCCGTGTGGCATGACGGCCTCGTCTACAAGTTGTTTGTACTCGGGGTACCGACGTCGCACGGAGTGCTTCTCAGGTCCTACTTATCTGGCAGGACATTCCACGTCCGGGCAGAACAGGGAAGGTCCACAAACAGACCCATACGTGCCGGCGTACCGCAGGGATCGGTACTAGGCCCCATACTCTACTCGCTCTTCACCGCCGACGCTCCGCGAGTGAACGGAGTAGAGTTGGCCCTTTATGCGGACGACACTGCTCTGTTCACCCGGAGCATGAACGCGCATACCATGGGGCGTCGCCTCCAGCAAGGATGTGAAGCGCTTGGTGCTTGGGCCACCATGTGGCGCCTTAAATTTAACGCTGGCAAGAGCCAGGCGGTGGCGTTCACGAAGCGCAGAGTGCCGCCAAACCTAGAAGCCCTACACATCGCGGGAGGCCCCATCCCGTGGTCAAAAACAGCTACCTACCTCGGAGTGAGACTAGACCAGCGGCTCACCTGGGCCCCACACATCCAGTGGATCCGAAACAAGGCGATAGGGCGGCTTCGTGCACTCTATCCCTTGTTAAACCCGGAGTCCACATTGCCCTCCCGTCACGGCATCACGCTGTATCTGACACTGGTACGTCCAGTGCTAGAGTACGCGGCCGTGGTGTGGGGCAATGCCGCCGACTCCTCGATACGATCGCTACAATGCGTGCAAAACAAGGCGCTGAAGCTTGCGCTGGGCCTTCCCAGGTTCTACCCAACCACCTTTCTCCATGAAGACACGGGCATCCTGACGTTGCGGGACCGATTCCGAGTCCTAGCACGTCAGTTTTACCAAAAAGCGGGTCAATCCCGCAATCGGCTCATTCGGGGCTTGGGCCAGCAGCAACACCATCGACCAACTACCCGTTGGCCGGACCTGTTGCGGGAATAACCCTTCCCCCAACAACACCAGGACCCACGAGATAAACACCGAGAGGACCCCAACAACAGTTAGGAAGTCTTTTCAAAAACATCTCTTTCAGGTCCTGCAGGAACAGCACACAAGTGCTTACCCTGCACACACACGTGCCTCAGGTAGGCACATGAGTAACGGAGTCGGAGTCGGATTCTCTGCTCTGCTGCTGTGCTGTGCTTGCGTGCCTGCCGTCCCGCTCGCTCTCGCTGTGTGTTACGCGCGTCGTCGAAATGGCAGATCAGGCGGCTACGAACGAGACTGCTGCGGCACCCGCCGCCACCGGCACTACGAAGAAGGCCAAGTCTGCGTCGTCTGCGAAGAAGCCGCGCGCCAAGCCTGCGCACCCGCGCACCTCTGAGATGGTGACGGCCGCCATCAAGAGTCTGAAGGAGCGCGGCGGGTCGTCGCTGCAGGCGATCAAGAAGTACATAGCCGCGCACTACAAGCTGGACGCGGAGAAGCTGGCGCCGTTTATCAAGAAGTACCTCAAGTCGGCCGTCGTGGCGGGCGAGCTGGTGCAGACGAAGGGGAAGGGCGCGTCCGGCTCGTTCAAGCTTGCCGGCGCCGGCGGCGGGGGGGCGGCCGAGGGCGGCAAGGCCCGTGCTGGCGGTGCCAAGAAGAAGCGCGCCGCTCCGGCCAGCAAGGAGAAGAAGGGCGCCCGTGCGGCCGGCGCAAAGAAGGCTGGTGGCGTGAAGGCGGCGACCGGTCGGAAGGCGGGCGCCGCCAAGAAGGCGTCTGCGGCGTCGGCCGCTCCCGCGGGTGCGAAGAAGGCGGCTGCGGCCAAGCCGGCCAAGGCCAAGTCGCCGTCGAAGGCGAAGAAGGCCGCCAAGGTTCCGACGAAGAAGCCGAAGGCGCCGCGCCCGAAGAAGGCGACGACGCCGTCTAAGGCGAAGGCTTCGCCCAAGAAGAAGAAGTAGAGTAGAGGAGAAAGAGATGGGAATGGAAGGGTTTGGCGCTTGACTCCGTCGTCCCCACCCCCCGTCGTCGTCTAGTGGCGCGCAAGAGACGCGCGGCCCAAAACGGCCCTTCTCAGGGCCATCAAAGCACGTCGGGGAAGGTTTTGATTGTCGTGTTGCGTTTGGTGTGGGTGTCTGTCTGGCGTTTCTGTATGCCCGTGGGGATGCTGTTTGCGTGCCGTGGTGGTTGGATTGCGGGGGTCGGTGGCGGGTGTGGGCGGCGGTAGCGGTAAGCGGTGTTGTTGTTGTTGTTGTTGTCGTGGTTGATTGTCGCCGTGTTTGTGGCGGCGGCCGACGGTTGGTTTTCTGTCACGTTGTTTTGTTTGAATACGTTGGTTGGCTTGCCTGCGTTCGTTCTTCTCGGATGTCTGTCTTGTCGAGTCGTGTCTGGTCTTTGTTTTGTTTTGTTCCTTTGTGTGTGTGTGTGTTATGTTTTGCAACGGGGGGCACGTTGAGATGCGGAAGGAGTCGGCGGGGATTTCGGTGGCGTGTAGAGCGAGCGAGCGAGCGCGCCTGCCTGGCCGTTGGCCGTCGGAGTGGAGTGCGGGTTTTTTTGTTTTCGAAACGAAAGCGGCGGCCGGCCAGCCACCCGTGCGGTGTGACGTCGGCCGTTGGGTATTGTGCGCTTTGAGCGCCGGGGAGGGATGATGTGTGATTGTTGCGCGCTGCTAGCAGGCAGGCAGAGTGAGCGGGTGTGGCGGACGGACGGGAAGTGGTGGTTTTTGTTTTTGGGTTGCGGGGCGAGAGGCAGGCGACCGACAAAGTTTGCTCGCGACGGAGAGATGTTAGTGGCCCTGAAAAGGGCCGTTTTTGTTTGTGCGGTGCGGTGCCGCGGCGCGGTTTAGGCGCGCTCGCCGCGGATGCGGCGCGCGAGCTGGATGTCCTTGGGCATGATGGTGACGCGCTTGGCGTGGATTGCGCACAGGTTGGTGTCTTCGAAGAGGCCGACGAGGTAGGCCTCGCTGGCCTCCTGCAGGGCCATGACTGCGGAGCTCTGGAAGCGCAGGTCGGTCTTGAAGTCCTGGGCGATCTCGCGCACTAGGCGCTGGAATGGCAGCTTGCGGATGAGCAGCTCTGTGCTCTTCTGGTAGCGCCTGATTTCTCGCAGGGCGACGGTGCCCGGCCTGTAGCGGTGGGGCTTCTTGACGCCTCCGGTGGCGGGCGCGCTCTTCCTCGCCGCCTTGGTGGCGAGCTGTTTGCGCGGCGCCTTTCCGCCGGTGGACTTGCGGGCCGTTTGCTTTGTGCGGGCCATGGCGGTAGCGGTAGCGGAGCGGCGTGCGTGGAGGTTAGGTGCGGCGCGGCGTCCGGTGCTGCCTTGACAACGGGCCCGCGCGCCTCCGTGCTGCGCTTATATGCCCTCGGTTGCGCGTGGTGGGGGGAGGGCGGGCCAGAGTCTATATAGGGGGGCGGCGGGCGCGCTGGGCGCAGACCGTAGCCGACTCGCCAGCCGCTGCAGGTGCTGTTTGTGCACGTTTTGCTTTGCCCGAGGAAGGAAGGATGACAGGCCGCGGCAAGGGAGGAAAGGGGCTCGGCAAGGGTGGCGCCAAGCGGCACCGCAAGGTGTTGCGCGACAACATCCAGGGCATCACGAAGCCCGCCATCCGCCGCCTGGCTCGCAGGGGCGGCGTGAAGCGCATCTCTGGTCTGATCTACGAGGAGACCCGCGGGGTGCTGAAGGTGTTCCTGGAGAACGTGATCCGCGACGCGGTGACGTACACTGAGCACGCCAAGCGCAAGACTGTGACGGCCATGGACGTGGTGTACGCCCTGAAGAGGCAGGGGCGCACCCTGTACGGTTTCGGCGGTTAGGCTGCGTCGCAGCGGGCGCTGGCCTTCCCGCGGCCGTGCTTGTGGGTGGGAGAGACTAGAAAACGGCCCTTTTCAGGGCCACCACACTGTTCGGAAGTTGAAAAGTGCGAAAGAGTCTGTGTTGTTGCTGCGTGTGTGCGCTGTGTTGTTTGTTTCTTTCTTTCTTTCCGTTTGAGCGACGTGATGTGACTGGGAGGGGAGAAGGAAAGGAAACGTGTCATGTGGCTGGCTGTGTGTGGAGCTGCTTCGTTTGTGTGTTTGTTATTGTGTGTCTTTGTATCGATCGCGACGGAGATGGCGGGCTGTGTGTTGTTGTGCGAGAGGCGGTGATTATTTGCTTGCGTGGTTTGTCTCTGTGTGTTTGTTTGCGGCGGCGTTGGGGTTTCCGAGGCAAGGCGTGTGGGCATAGGCGGCCGGATCAGCTGTTTCGTTCGTGTCGACGGCCGTTGCGCGCGGGAGTGGAGGGCGGTGTGTCGACACGCCTCCCTTTAACAATGGTCATTATTGCTGCCGTTGTCGGTTTGGAAGGCGACTGCGACCGTGCAAAATGTGTGTGTGTGTGTGTGTGTGTGTTGGGCCACACGGGCTGTGTGGACGACAAGATGGCGGACGTGCGCCGGCGGCGGCTGTGCTGTGACAGTGCAAAGTTAAAACAAAACAAGGTGCGGCGAGGACGACTGAAATTTTGCTTTGGACGTAGGTGTGTGTGGTGGCCCTGAAAAGGGCCGATTGTTGTGGGCCGAGCCGGCAAAGCGCGTTGCGTGCAGGGGAGCACGCGGCGCTGCGATTGCCTGGCCTCCTTTAGGCCTTCTTCTCGGTCTTCTTTGGCAGCAGGACGGCCTGGATGTTGGGCAGGACACCACCCTGTGCGATGGTGACGCCCGACAGGAGCTTGTTGAGCTCCTCGTCGTTGCGGATGGCAAGCTGCAGGTGGCGCGGGATGATGCGCGTCTTCTTGTTGTCGCGGGCCGCGTTTCCGGCCAGCTCGAGCACCTCAGCCGCGAGGTACTCCATGACGGCGGCGAGGTAGACGGGCGCCCCGGCGCCGACGCGCTCTGCGTAGTTTCCCTTGCGCAGGAGGCGGTGGATTCTGCCGACCGGGAACTGGAGCCCAGCCCTGCTTGAGCGGGACTTTGACTTGCCCTTGACTTTGCCTCCCTTTCCGCGTCCGGACATGGCGATGGGCTAGCGACGGTGCACACGAAACGGAAACGAAAACGACCGGTGCGAGCGGCAGCGAGTCGAGCAGCGGAGTGCGTGCCGGCGCAGCCGGGGTGGGGGTGCTTTATGGGCTCGGGTGCGGCGGCCGGTTGCGCGCGCGCCCCATTGGTCGGCGGCCGCAACAGGGCGAGCTGGTAAAGGTGCGGCGGCGGCTGGCGGCGGGTGCCACTGTGTGGGGAGACGCTGACTAGAGCGGAGCGCTTGCTACTGGTGTTGCTGCTGCCGTACGTTGGTTCGAGATGCCGCCCAAGACTAGCGGGAAGGCCGCCAAGAAGGCTGGCAAGGCGCAGAAGAACATTTCGAAGGGCGACAAGAAGAAGAAGCGCAAGAGGAAGGAGAGCTATGCCATCTACATCTACAAGGTGCTGAAGCAGGTGCACCCTGACACGGGCATCTCGTCGAAGGCGATGAGCATCATGAACAGCTTCGTGAACGACATTTTCGAGCGCATTGCGGCCGAGGCTTCTCGCCTGGCGCACTACAACAAGCGCTCGACCATCACGTCCCGCGAGATCCAGACCGCTGTGCGGCTGTTGCTGCCTGGCGAGCTGGCCAAGCACGCCGTGAGCGAGGGCACGAAGGCGGTGACCAAGTACACGAGCTCCAAGTAAGGAGGTGGCTCTGGAATGGAAGGAAGGATGGAGAAGGCTCCTCCGTTGCGAGAGCGGCAAAACGGCCCTTTTCAGGGCCACCAACTTGCCTTTTGCGGGAAGGGCGGAATTGTTGTTGTTGTTTGTGTGGACGGCTGTGATGTATGTGTGCATTTTGATTGTGGGTGGGGGGGCGCGTCAAAGCGTGTTGCGCGGGGTACGGCCACGAGGTTGGTCGCCGTGGCGTGGAATGGTGGCACGCCTCGTTGGCGTGGTTTTTGACCCATTGGTGTTGTTGGTGTGTGTGTGTGTGTGTGTGTTACCCGTCTGCGAGGGGGGACAGTGTGATCGGCGACTTTTGTGTCACCGTAACGACGGCCGTTTGCGGGTTTGTTTTTTTGCACATCATACATGGCGAGGGTGAAATGTGAAATGTGAAATGTTTTTGTTTGGTTTTTTTTGCCGCCCACTATTCCCTTTGCTGTACGCCGAGTTTGACAATGGTGCGACGTAACTGCAGCGTGGAGGTGTGTGAGTGACGTTGAAATGAACGTGCCATTAAGACGCATTGTTGTTGTATTGTACTGTACGTGTACGGCGACACGCACGATGATGTACCATTCGACTCTGATGTTTGATAGCCGTGTCTGACTGATTGCGTACGACGCACGCACACCGATGTCGTCATTCAAGATGCACGCTAGACGACGACGGCGGCGGCGGCGGCGGTCGTTTGTTTGGCGAATGTCTGTACACGTGTTTGTCTGTGTCCATCCGGTATGTATTTGTTTGTTTGAAAGTGTTTTGTGTGTCGGTGACGTGGTCCGATCCGTCGCCCCCTGAGTAACTGTCGATCGGCGCGATAGACCGGCGTCACGCAACTGAACCGAAGTCTTGGGCACACCCGTCATACTGTTGTACACCGTCGCGCTGAGAACGGTAACGAAAGGTTGACTTTGATCGGTCGAATGTCTGGGCAGAACGTGAGGAATGAGGCAAGAGTGCAAGGACGGGGGGCAAAAGAGAGAGGAAGGGAAAAAGGGGAGAAACGCATTCGTAGAGCAACGGAACGTTCCCGTGTGGGAGGCGTATTGGAGCCGCACTGAAATGCGTTTAACGGCGGCGCGGCTGCAAGTGTCTGCCGTGGTGAACGTTACCTTTGACGGCTGCATTGGGCTTTGCCTTTGCTTTTGCTTTCGCTTTCGCTTTCGCTTTCCCGGATGTACGTAACGTTTGTTGATATGGTTCTGAGGAAGAGTGTATGACAGTGCCGTGCCGTCCATGTTCGTGTGCCCTCCCATTGTGTGTATGCTATTGTCTGTGTACTTGAATGATGTATGTAGGTGTTAGTGGACATGTTTTACCAGTGGGGGGAAATGGATCGTCGATAGTTGCCGTCACTCTGTCACGGTCGAGATGACGCACCCTCCGTACAGAAAGGTGTCGAGAAAGTGAGTGTGTGTGTGTGTGTGTGCGTGCGTCCGTGAATTGGCAGTGTTTGGAGGTGGGCGTGCCCTGGATGTGGCCCGGAAAAGGCTGTTCGTTAGGCGGTAGTGTTGTGTGGACAGGGGAGGGGCATGCGTAACGCTGCTGGCATGGCATTTCGGGAGATGGGAGGGGGCAAACGAGGAAACGAGGAGCGGCGGCCAAAGACGGGACGGGGAGGGGCGCGGTGTGGGTGGCTTGCGCCTGTGCTCGGCGTTGTGGTTTGTGCAAAAGAGGAGGAGAAAAAGAGTTGCCAGGGAGGGGAGCGGTGTTGTGTTGTGGTTGTCGTGGTGTAGCCGCAGACGCGGCTGTCAGTGAACGTGGCGAGACGGACGGATGCGCGGAGGGGCGGGGGCGGCGCATTTCGCCGGTGCCGTGCCGTGCCGTGCCATGCCTGAAAGCCGCGTGGTCGCTGTGTTGTTGGTGGCGTGGGGGCGAGGAGAGTACCGTACGGGTGTGCTTGTGCGCCGGAAATGGCACACTGCGCCCGCCCGTCTTGGAGGCTGATGGCTGTGGTGTGGAAATGGGGCGCGGTGATGTTGAAGCAGTTGAAGAACAGAAAAGAAACCAAGAAAACGGAAGGCGTGATGCGGCGGTGGTGGTGAGAGCGGGAAAAACAAAACAAAAAAAAAAAAAAAAAAAAAAACAACAAAAAAAAAGAAGGAAAAACAACAAGAAACAAAAAAGAAAACAAAAAGTCTATCAATATTAAAATGTAAATGGAAATGGAAATGGACCCAGGTATAACCTCCCTGCACAAATAGCAGAGAGTCCGATGATAATAAAAATGTGCCAGAATGTTAACGTCCCTACAAAACAAACCCAACGATAATATTAATGAAAGAGTGAACCGTATGTAACATTGCAACAGACATAATGAAACCTGATAAATTGTATAAGGGCAGCAGCGTTGACCTTTGGCCCTGTATTCAGAATAAAAAGAGCCAAAGATCGTTACCCCAATGAAAAAGACACTGAAACACGTATGTAACATAGTAGCGATGGCGAGACATTGTAGCATCTGTGACCAGAGAGTTTGCGCTGGACTGCGCGAGTGTTGCGAGCGGTTCTCAGTCAGTCAGTCTGTCAGTAGTCGTTGCGAGTCCGTAGCTCTGTGTAGTTGAGGGCTGTACTCTGTCAGTAGTCGTCGCGTGCAGTACGCTAATAGTCGTCATGCAGAGCGGTCGGTCAGTAGTAGCAGCCGAGTGCGGTTGTGTGATGTAGGCGGTCGGCAACACTGGTCGAGATGGTGAATAAGGTATACTGTTAATTAATATAATCATTAGATAATGAAAAATTGTAATTATTCTCCAACAAGTTCCCCAATAATAATTTTTATTTCAAAAGCATTTTTCAAACATTTAATTTTTTATTGAACTAAAGAGTTCGTTCCACTTCTTTGAAGAAAAATGTCACTAAAATCACAAAAAAAGAGAATATTATTATTTGCAATGCAGTTCCTCCAAGCGCTGCGCAACAACCAGAGCAGAAATGTGACATCCATTTATTCGGAGGTAAGACTTTAATTCTGATTGTTTTGCACAGGGCCAAAGACCGATATTTCGGTTTAATTGAAGTTTCTTGTCACTGAACGGACTTTTGTAAATGTTGTGTGAAGACTTTATATTTGAGTCTGATTGCGAATTTCACATTTTTGTTGCCATTTTCAAGACCTCTCATTGTGGGCGAGGTTACAATTAGCGCAATGTCCATTAGCATCCGTAAATAACATTGTCCATTATTTTAAATTTTGCTGGGAGGTTACAACACACACACAAAAAAAAAAAAAACAAAAAATTGCATTTATATCCGCTCCTCAATTGTAGATACCCCTTACACAGCTGTGTGCAATGAATGAGTGCTGGCTGGTAATTAATTGCACTCCTTGGAGGGAAATGCCATAGGAAGTAGTCTTTAAAAAGTGAATGTTTTTCGTTAAGAGACAAAAGTTACTTTCGAAAAAAGGTAATAGTGGGGCTTTTGTTGTTGAACAAAAGAGGTACAATGAACATACGTTATCAGATTTGCGCAATGCAGCGTCACACCACCTTTTTGATTATAACACAATATACTATACATCGTCCCGAACCGTGACCAGAGTCGCGAGACGAGCAGAGCACGCCGCCGACGCCCGCTCAGTACAACCGTCCACCCGCTACTACTGTCGACCGACTACTACCTCTCCCGACTCGCGCTACAATATATATAACAACTGTTCCTGGCGACCCGGTGCGTGCCACTACTGTCGTCTGGCGCGGTCCAAGCGCCGACTAGCAGCGATAAAGAACTCTCTGGTCAGACAGAGATGCTGTCATGCCTCGCCATCGCTCTGGTAATGAATACATACGTGTTGCAGCGTGCGTACCACCGGAACACGCAGTGGCGGAGCCAAAGACTGTGTTGTCGAGGTCGAGTGCGAGTGGGAAGAGAGGCAGCGTCGGCACGGAGATGCAAGCGAGCGCGAGACGCACGGGGGCTGCGGCGTGGCGCGTTTGCGGTCGGCGCCTTTGGTGGCAACGGCCGGGACAAGCAGCGGTGTATGGTGTGGTGCGGGGCGGACAGGGGCGGCGGTGGACGGGGAGGAGGCGGCGCGACGACGGCATGGGGGCGAAAACGGGACGGGGGACGGCGGATGTTGAGAGGCGTCACGCGCGGGCAGGACACAGACACAGAGACACACAGATTGGAAAGGGAGGGTGCGCGGTAGTAGTTGGGAATGTGCGTACCGTGCGGGATGGGAGTGGGCGAGGAACACGGTCGTGGCCCCTGTTTTGGGTGCGTGTGATGACGTCGGTGTGTTGTGGGAAGGGAAGGTGCTGTGGCGGCGGCGCGTAATGGGCGTAGGCCGAAAAGAGAAAGGAACGTGGGCAGTGTGTTGGCAAGCGTCGGTTCGACTGCGACGTTGATGGGCAGGGCAGGGCAGGGCAGGGCAAGGTTAATGGTGGTAGGAGTAGGCGTGTGGGCGCAAAAAATCTGCCGCTGCAGGCGGTGCCGTAACCGCCATGGCGGGAAGGAGAGAGGGCCAAAGAAAGAAAGAAAGAAAGAAAGAAAGAAAGAAAGAAGAAAACAAAAAAAAAAAAAAAAAAAAAAGGTCGTGTTGTGTTGATGCGCAGGCAGACGCGTACAGAGGGACGAGCCCGGTCTGCAGCAGGGTGTGGCCGTGCCGAGTGCAGAGCAGCGGCGGCTCGGTTCGGTTCGGCCCGGCCCGGCGGGCCGCGCTGTTGTCGCGGACGTGAGCGCCCCCTGGCGGGTGGCCGGAGGCGGCGCGGCGTGTTGGACGTGTGGCTGGTGGCAGTGCACAATTTGCGAGTGGCTGGCGGTGTGGTGTGGCGGTTGGCGCGTCGGGCGGCGGAGAGGTATGTGTTGCGGGCGCCCTTTGCTGCGCTGCGTCGTTGCGTGTGCCGTACAGGGCGGGCGCTTGTCGACTGTGTGGGCGGTGTGGCGAATTGGCGTGAAACGGCTGCCGAGAGGTGTGTGGTAGCGAGCCGGTCGGTGGTGTCAGTGCGAAGGGGAATGTGCGTGCGTTTGGCGGTTTCGGTGTGCTTTTTGCGGCGTGAGAGTGGGAATTAGTGGGGCCGGCTGTTGTGTTGGTTCCTTGTGTCTTGTGTCGCGTAGCTTGATGGCAACGTGGAAGGACGCCGGTTTCGTTTCGAGCCTTGCGTGTGGTTGTCGACGTTGACTGGTTGGCGTGTGCCGATGCACGTGCATGTGTGGGTCGCGAGTGCGTTTTTGGCTGGCTGTGTGTGTGTGTGTGTGTTTTGGGGGGGAAGGGGGAGGCGGTGGTGAAAGTGCAGTCGTTGCCACGGGCGTCGTCGGGTGGGGCTGGGGCTGTGCGTCGTGGCGGAAAGGTGGTAGGTTGCGGGAAGCGAGCCCGTCGTTGACGGTGTCGCGTGAGTTGTGAATCGAGTGGGGCGCGGGGCGCGGGGCGCGGGGCGCGGGACAGGAGCAGCGTGCCGCTGCGTCGTGGTCGTCAGCAGAGGCTGTGCGTGTGCTTGTCCTTTTTGTGGGCGGTTCGTGCGAGGCGTTTTTGTTTTGTGTTGCCCTAGTTGTTAGTTTATTTTGTTTGTGTTTGTTATTTTGAGACGACGACTGGTTGGTGGCGTGCGCGCGAAGTGGCGGTGTGCGCTTCCCGTGTCGTTTGTGTTGTTTGGTTTTTTTGTTTTTGTGTGTTTTTTTTTTTTTTTGCACTGGGCCCCGGTGGGTGGGTGCGTGTGTGTCGATTGCCGGCTGGCGAAAGGTGCGCCATCGGCGGGGTGGGTCGCCGGCACAAGTAGAGGCGGCGGCGTTGTTGCTGTTGTTGTGTGGTGTTTGTTTTGTTCGGCTGTGTCGGCGAGCTGTGTTGCGGTGCGTGTGAATGGTGGTGCAAAAGTGCTGGCGTTGGGGCTGCGACTGCGACGGCGGCGAGCCGCGGGCGCGCCATTGATAGTGATGTTGTGAACAGCGGCTGTGTACGGTAGTGGTGTTGTTGTAGCACGACGTGCATCCGGGCCGGCGCGGAAAGCGCAGTTGCGGGCGGTTGCCCTTCGGTGCCAGCCATGTCGCGTGAGCGGCGGGTTGCTCTGGTGTCGACACGTGGTGCTCTGGGTTGTTGTGTGGTGCCCTTTGGCCGGTGGGGGTGGTTCGCGTGTGTCTCGTTCGCGCTCGGTGTCTGGTCGTGGTCGTGCTGCTCCCCCGTCTGTCGGCGGTTTCCGACGTCGTCTGTACGTGTTTGTTCGTTTGCGGCGTGCCTGCCGACGTCGTCCCGTCGCGACCTTTCAACCGAAAGTGTGGCGCCCGAAGGTGAACGAACGTAACCCTGACCTCGGCGCTTTACGCTGAGCCGAGCGAACCGAACCGAACCGAACCTAACCTGTGGTGTGGCGAGGTGAGCTCAGCCTGTGAGCCCCTAACGTCTACGTAAGGTAAGCTGTCCGGCTCACGCCTCACGTTTGAACGCTTTTTTAACCTACGTTTGACGCTTCTTAACCTAGCACTGACCCCTTAACCTAACGTGTAACCTAACCTAACCTAACCTAACCTAACCTAACCTAACCTCTGACGCCTGACGTGTTTGAATGCTTAACCTAAGTTTGACGCTTAACCTAACCCAAGTCCCCTTAACCTAACCCACGTCCACCTAACCTAACCTAACGTAGACGTGTAAACGTAATGTGTAACGCGTAACGTGTAAGGTCGGCTGTCGTGTGTGCTTGACGGCAGATTGGGTTGGTCTGTAGATTCGGATTGCGGTTTGCCTCGGTCGAGGGGTTGGGTCGGAAGCGGCGAGGGGCGGCGGCGCCTGTTGCGCAGGCGGCGTCCGTTTGCGGCGGGCAATTGTTGAGAAACGGCTGTGAATGTTGGCGGGCGAGAGGAGGAGGACGGCGCGCGATGTGGCCCGACGGCTGCGGGCCGATCGGGAAACGGCGGGAGGGCGACGGAAGGCGATGGGGCGGCGGAGGCGCGTTTGCACGGCCGTCATCGCCGCACGCCTCGGCTTGTGTGGCTGTGGCGCCGGCCGCGCTGGCCGGGCTGCCGCGGCGACGGTGTGGGAGTTTTGCCGAAGGTTTGGCCATTGTGGCGGGTCGTCGGCTGGGGCTGTGGGGGCGGCATTTGGGCGGGGGCGGCGATTCTCGGCGGGCCGACCCAGGCTGTAGCGCGCGGTAGCTGCAGTTTGGCCGTGGTTTGCGGCGCTGCCGTGGCGACTGGTTGGCGACTGTGGTGTGGCTGTGTGTAGCCCCATCCTCGGTGGTTTGAAAGGCGCGGGCGCTTGTGGCGCAGGTTTGGGGCTGCTCCGCACAGGCTGTCGGACGTTGGGCGGTAGCAAGCGCGGGAGGCGCGGCGCGGCGGCGCGCAGAGTGGCGGCCGCTCTCTCGGCCGTCCGCGCCCGCCCGCGACACTGGCTGGGCCTTGTGATTCTCTGCTCTGCTGCTGTGCTGTGCTTGCGTGCCTGCCGTCCCGCTCGCTCTCGCTGTGTGTTACGCGCGTCGTCGAAATGGCAGATCAGGCGGCTACGAACGAGACTGCTGCGGCACCCGCCGCCACCGGCACTACGAAGAAGGCCAAGTCTGCGTCGTCTGCGAAGAAGCCGCGCGCCAAGCCTGCGCACCCGCGCACCTCTGAGATGGTGACGGCCGCCATCAAGAGTCTGAAGGAGCGCGGCGGGTCGTCGCTGCAGGCGATCAAGAAGTACATAGCCGCGCACTACAAGCTGGACGCGGAGAAGCTGGCGCCGTTTATCAAGAAGTACCTCAAGTCGGCCGTCGTGGCGGGCGAGCTGGTGCAGACGAAGGGGAAGGGCGCGTCCGGCTCGTTCAAGCTTGCCGGCGCCGGCGGCGGGGGGGCGGCCGAGGGCGGCAAGGCCCGTGCTGGCGGTGCCAAGAAGAAGCGCGCCGCTCCGGCCAGCAAGGAGAAGAAGGGCGCCCGTGCGGCCGGCGCAAAGAAGGCTGGTGGCGTGAAGGCGGCGACCGGTCGGAAGGCGGGCGCCGCCAAGAAGGCGTCTGCGGCGTCGGCCGCTCCCGCGGGTGCGAAGAAGGCGGCTGCGGCCAAGCCGGCCAAGGCCAAGTCGCCGTCGAAGGCGAAGAAGGCCGCCAAGGTTCCGACGAAGAAGCCGAAGGCGCCGCGCCCGAAGAAGGCGACGACGCCGTCTAAGGCGAAGGCTTCGCCCAAGAAGAAGAAGTAGAGTAGAGGAGAAAGAGATGGGAATGGAAGGGTTTGGCGCTTGACTCCGTCGTCCCCACCCCCCGTCGTCGTCGTCTAGTGGCGCGCAAGAGACGCGCGGCCCAAAACGGCCCTTCTCAGGGCCATCAAAGCACGTCGGGGAAGGTTTTGTTTGTCGTGTTGCGTTTGGTGTGGGTGTCTGTCTGGCGTTTCTGTATGCCCGTGGGGATGCTGTTTGCGTGCCGTGGTGGTTGGATTGCGGGGGTCGGTGGCGGGTGTGGGCGGCGGTAGCGGTAAGCGGTGTTGTTGTTGTTGTTGTTGTCGTGGTTGATTGTCGCCGTGTTTGTGGCGGCGGCCGACGGTTGGTTTTCTGTCACGTTGTTTTGTTTGAATACGTTGGTTGGCTTGCCTGCGTTCGTTCTTCTCGGATGTCTGTCTTGTCGAGTCGTGTCTGGTCTTTGTTTTGTTTTGTTCCTTTGTGTGTGTGTGTGTTATGTTTTGCAACGGGGGGCACGTTGAGATGCGGAAGGAGTCGGCGGGGATTTCGGTGGCGTGTAGAGCGAGCGAGCGAGCGCGCCTGCCTGGCCGTTGGCCGTCGGAGTGGAGTGCGGGTTTTTTTGTTTTCGAAACGAAAGCGGCGGCCGGCCAGCCACCCGTGCGGTGTGACGTCGGCCGTTGGGTATTGTGCGCTTTGAGCGCCGGGGAGGGATGATGTGTGATTGTTGCGCGCTGCTAGCAGGCAGGCAGAGTGAGCGGGTGTGGCGGACGGACGGGAAGTGGTGGTTTTTGTTTTCGGGTTGCGGGGCGAGAGGCAGGCGACCGACAAAGTTTGCTCGCGACGGAGAGATGTTAGTGGCCCTGAAAAGGGCCGTTTTTGTTTGTGCGGTGCGGTGCCGCGGCGCGGTTTAGGCGCGCTCGCCGCGGATGCGGCGCGCGAGCTGGATGTCCTTGGGCATGATGGTGACGCGCTTGGCGTGGATTGCGCACAGGTTGGTGTCTTCGAAGAGGCCGACGAGGTAGGCCTCGCTGGCCTCCTGCAGGGCCATGACTGCGGAGCTCTGGAAGCGCAGGTCGGTCTTGAAGTCCTGGGCGATCTCGCGCACTAGGCGCTGGAATGGCAGCTTGCGGATGAGCAGCTCTGTGCTCTTCTGGTAGCGCCTGATTTCTCGCAGGGCGACGGTGCCCGGCCTGTAGCGGTGGGGCTTCTTGACGCCTCCGGTGGCGGGCGCGCTCTTCCTCGCCGCCTTGGTGGCGAGCTGTTTGCGCGGCGCCTTTCCGCCGGTGGACTTGCGGGCCGTTTGCTTTGTGCGGGCCATGGCGGTAGCGGTAGCGGAGCGGCGTGCGTGGAGGTTAGGTGCGGCGCGGCGTCCGGTGCTGCCTTGACAACGGGCCCGCGCGCCTCCGTGCTGCGCTTATATGCCCTCGGTTGCGCGTGGTGGGGGGAGGGCGGGCCAGAGTCTATATAGGGGGGCGGCGGGCGCGCTGGGCGCAGACCGTAGCCGACTCGCCAGCCGCTGCAGGTGCTGTTTGTGCACGTTTTGCTTTGCCCGAGGAAGGAAGGATGACAGGCCGCGGCAAGGGAGGAAAGGGGCTCGGCAAGGGTGGCGCCAAGCGGCACCGCAAGGTGTTGCGCGACAACATCCAGGGCATCACGAAGCCCGCCATCCGCCGCCTGGCTCGCAGGGGCGGCGTGAAGCGCATCTCTGGTCTGATCTACGAGGAGACCCGCGGGGTGCTGAAGGTGTTCCTGGAGAACGTGATCCGCGACGCGGTGACGTACACTGAGCACGCCAAGCGCAAGACTGTGACGGCCATGGACGTGGTGTACGCCCTGAAGAGGCAGGGGCGCACCCTGTACGGTTTCGGCGGTTAGGCTGCGTCGCAGCGGGCGCTGGCCTTCCCGCGGCCGTGCTTGTGGGTGGGAGAGACTAGAAAACGGCCCTTTTCAGGGCCACCACACTGTTCGGAAGTTGAAAAGTGCGAAAGAGTCTGTGTTGTTGCTGCGTGTGTGCGCTGTGTTGTTTGTTTCTTTCTTTCTTTCCGTTTGAGCGACGTGATGTGACTGGGAGGGGAGAAGGAAA
This sequence comes from Schistocerca serialis cubense, assembly GCF_023864345.2. Classification (NCBI taxonomy): domain Eukaryota; kingdom Metazoa; phylum Arthropoda; class Insecta; order Orthoptera; family Acrididae; genus Schistocerca; species Schistocerca serialis. Next base: position 150,839 of record NW_026047817.1, read on the forward strand.
GGAAACGTGTCATGTGGCTGGCTGTGTGTGGAGCTGCTTCGTTTGTGTGTTTGTTATTGTGTGTCTTTGTATCGATCGCGACGGAGATGGCGGGCTGTGTGTTGTTGTGCGAGAGGCGGTGATTATTTGCTTGCGTGGTTTGTCTCTGTGTGTTTGTTTGCGGCGGCGTTGGGGTTTCCGAGGCAAGGCGTGTGGGCATAGGCGGCCGGATCAGCTGTTTCGTTCGTGTCGACGGCCGTTGCGCGCGGGAGTGGAGGGCGGTGTGTCGACACGCCTCCCTTTAACAATGGTCATTATTGCTGCCGTTGTCGGTTTGGAAGGCGACTGCGACCGTGCAAAATGTGTGTGTGTGTGTGTGTGTGTGTTGGGCCACACGGGCTGTGTGGACGACAAGATGGCGGACGTGCGCCGGCGGCGGCTGTGCTGTGACAGTGCAAAGTTAAAACAAAACAAGGTGCGGCGAGGACGACTGAAATTTTGCTTTGGACGTAGGTGTGTGTGGTGGCCCTGAAAAGGGCCGATTGTTGTGGGCCGAGCCGGCAAAGCGCGTTGCGTGCAGGGGAGCACGCGGCGCTGCGATTGCCTGGCCTCCTTTAGGCCTTCTTCTCGGTCTTCTTTGGCAGCAGGACGGCCTGGATGTTGGGCAGGACACCACCCTGTGCGATGGTGACGCCCGACAGGAGCTTGTTGAGCTCCTCGTCGTTGCGGATGGCAAGCTGCAGGTGGCGCGGGATGATGCGCGTCTTCTTGTTGTCGCGGGCCGCGTTTCCGGCCAGCTCGAGCACCTCAGCCGCGAGGTACTCCATGACGGCGGCGAGGTAGACGGGCGCCCCGGCGCCGACGCGCTCTGCGTAGTTTCCCTTGCGCAGGAGGCGGTGGATTCTGCCGACCGGGAACTGGAGCCCAGCCCTGCTTGAGCGGGACTTTGACTTGCCCTTGACTTTGCCTCCCTTTCCGCGTCCGGACATGGCGATGGGCTAGCGACGGTGCACACGAAACGGAAACGAAAACGACCGGTGCGAGCGGCAGCGAGTCGAGCAGCGGAGTGCGTGCCGGCGCAGCCTCTCTCTCTCTTCGCACTTGAATTCCTCTTCTTGAGGATGTTAAGGGGGAGTTTGTTGTCGTTAGACATTTACTCCACTGAGATGGGTTGAGGTATGCTGGGACTTTGGGAATAACTGGGACGGTTGTGCGTATTTGGGTTCATGTGAATTGCCTGTCGGAGACAGGCGGTTGGTCACGTGAATTGACAAGTATGCATCGGCTAGGGGCCATTACTTAACTGGCCCTGTCGACGCCTGGTACTGTCAGTCGGCGACTGACAGAGTGGATATTTAATGATGATGAAGATGATGGTGATGGGTGCCGGACACAGTGAGGAAAGGAGTCTTCTAGGTCCTTCTGGCGTCTGGGTATCTCTTCTTGTCCTTCTTCTTCTTCTTGTTGTGGTGATTGTCTGCTTGTGACACTTTAGGATGTGTCACATCCTCCCAGTCGGCGTCTTCAGCGGTCCTCGCCCCTTGTTCCTGGCTTGCGTAGTCTTCTTGTTGCTCTTGTTGTTCTATTGAAACGAAGAGAGCTTCCCACTGGACAGGCGTGAGAGGAGGGCGGGCGTTGTAGGACCTGAGAGTGTCCAAGTGAATGGACACTACCTTCTGCAACTGCGTCTTTGAGAGGGGGCAAGGAGCCTCCTCCGTGATGGTTTGGGTTGCCATGGTCTCAGCCACGACAATCGTCTGTGCGGCTGCGTCTTGTTTTTCCACCCTCGTGGCTTCCTGTATTACTACAGGTTCCACGGGGGCGGCAGTCTGCGTGTCGGCGTCCTTCTTCTGTGCTGGGAGGGGCTGGCTGGCCAGTGCATCACGGAGACTGTGCACCAGCAGCCGAGCCTCGGCCAGCTCGGCTTGGAGTGTTGCCCTCTCTTCCGCCATTGCGGCTTTGAGGGCAGCAATTTCTTCGTCGGCGGCGGCGCGGACCCTGGCGCACGCCTCGCTGACCGCGTCCGGTGGTACTGCCACGTCATCAGCCACCACAGATCCGCTGGAGGCGGGGGGTGGCGAGGACGCAACGGCCTCGGCTGTGTCCGCCTTCTTGGTGATCTTGTGTCTCCGCCCGACTTTGTCATCGCGACTCCAGCTTTTGATGTAGCTGCAGCCGCGGTAATTCGCCGCATGAGGGCCGCCACAATTGGCGCAGCAGCGTGTGGCGTCTTTCTTGGCGCAGTGGCGCGAATCGTGTGCTTGCGCACAACGAAAACACGCCACTGCATTGCGGCAGTACTTGGCAACATGGCCAAGTTTTTGGCAGCGATAGCACTGCTCCTTCCGCTCCGCAGTCTTCGTGCGCTTCCCGTCTTCTGATGCGCCGAGCACGAGGCCCAGCAATTGCAGCAGGGCAGCAGCTTTGCCTCCCTTTCCGCCACGTCCGAACATGCTGGAGAGCTAGCGCTTACGTGCAGCGATTAGCTCAACTCCGCAGCCTGAGCGGGAATCGTGCCGGCGCAGCCGGGGTGGGGGTGCTTTATGGGCTCGGGTGCGGCGGCCGGTTGCGCGCGCGCCCCATTGGTCGGCGGCCGCAACAGGGCGAGCTGGTAAAGGTGCGGCGGCGGCTGGCGGCGGGTGCCACTGTGTGGGGAGACGCTGACTAGAGCGGAGCGCTTGCTACTGGTGTTGCTGCTGCCGTACGTTGGTTCGAGATGCCGCCCAAGACTAGCGGGAAGGCCGCCAAGAAGGCTGGCAAGGCGCAGAAGAACATTTCGAAGGGCGACAAGAAGAAGAAGCGCAAGAGGAAGGAGAGCTATGCCATCTACATCTACAAGGTGCTGAAGCAGGTGCACCCTGACACGGGCATCTCGTCGAAGGCGATGAGCATCATGAACAGCTTCGTGAACGACATTTTCGAGCGCATTGCGGCCGAGGCTTCTCGCCTGGCGCACTACAACAAGCGCTCGACCATCACGTCCCGCGAGATCCAGACCGCTGTGCGGCTGTTGCTGCCTGGCGAGCTGGCCAAGCACGCCGTGAGCGAGGGCACGAAGGCGGTGACCAAGTACACGAGCTCCAAGTAAGGAGGTGGCTCTGGAATGGAAGGAAGGATGGAGAAGGCTCCTCCGTTGCGAGAGCGGCAAAACGGCCCTTTTCAGGGCCACCAACTTGCCTTTTGCGGGAAGGGCGGAATTGTTGTTGTTGTTTGTGTGGACGGCTGTGATGTATGTGTGCATTTTGATTGTGGGTGGGGGGGCGCGTCAAAGCGTGTTGCGCGGGGTACGGCCACGAGGTTGGTCGCCGTGGCGTGGAATGGTGGCACGCCTCGTTGGCGTGGTTTTTGACCCATTGGTGTTGTTGGTGTGTGTGTGTGTGTGTGTGTTACCCGTCTGCGAGGGGGGACAGTGTGATCGGCGACTTTTGTGTCACCGTAACGACGGCCGTTTGCGGGTTTGTTTTTTTGCACATCATACATGGCGAGGGTGAAATGTGAAATGTGAAATGTTTTTGTTTGGTTTTTTTTGCCGCCCACTATTCCCTTTGCTGTACGCCGAGTTTGACAATGGTGCGACGTAACTGCAGCGTGGAGGTGTGTGAGTGACGTTGAAATGAACGTGCCATTAAGACGCATTGTTGTTGTATTGTACTGTACGTGTACGGCGACACGCACGATGATGTACCATTCGACTCTGATGTTTGATAGCCGTGTCTGACTGATTGCGTACGACGCACGCACACCGATGTCGTCATTCAAGATGCACGCTAGACGACGACGGCGGCGGCGGCGGCGGTCGTTTGTTTGGCGAATGTCTGTACACGTGTTTGTCTGTGTCCATCCGGTATGTATTTGTTTGTTTGAAAGTGTTTTGTGTGTCGGTGACGTGGTCCGATCCGTCGCCCCCTGAGTAACTGTCGATCGGCGCGATAGACCGGCGTCACGCAACTGAACCGAAGTCTTGGGCACACCCGTCATACTGTTGTACACCGTCGCGCTGAGAACGGTAACGAAAGGTTGACTTTGATCGGTCGAATGTCTGGGCAGAACGTGAGGAATGAGGCAAGAGTGCAAGGACGGGGGGCAAAAGAGAGAGGAAGGGAAAAAGGGGAGAAACGCATTCGTAGAGCAACGGAACGTTCCCGTGTGGGAGGCGTATTGGAGCCGCACTGAAATGCGTTTAACGGCGGCGCGGCTGCAAGTGTCTGCCGTGGTGAACGTTACCTTTGACGGCTGCATTGGGCTTTGCCTTTGCTTTTGCTTTCGCTTTCGCTTTCGCTTTCCCGGATGTACGTAACGTTTGTTGATATGGTTCTGAGGAAGAGTGTATGACAGTGCCGTGCCGTCCATGTTCGTGTGCCCTCCCATTGTGTGTATGCTATTGTCTGTGTACTTGAATGATGTATGTAGGTGTTAGTGGACATGTTTTACCAGTGGGGGGAAATGGATCGTCGATAGTTGCCGTCACTCTGTCACGGTCGAGATGACGCACCCTCCGTACAGAAAGGTGTCGAGAAAGTGAGTGTGTGTGTGTGTGTGTGCGTGCGTCCGTGAATTGGCAGTGTTTGGAGGTGGGCGTGCCCTGGATGTGGCCCGGAAAAGGCTGTTCGTTAGGCGGTAGTGTTGTGTGGACAGGGGAGGGGCATGCGTAACGCTGCTGGCATGGCATTTCGGGAGATGGGAGGGGGCAAACGAGGAAACGAGGAGCGGCGGCCAAAGACGGGACGGGGAGGGGCGCGGTGTGGGTGGCTTGCGCCTGTGCTCGGCGTTGTGGTTTGTGCAAAAGAGGAGGAGAAAAACAATGTGAGTTGCCAGGGAGGGGAGCGGTGTTGTGTTGTGGTTGTCGTGGTGTAGCCGCAGACGCGGCTGTCAGTGAACGTGGCGAGACGGACGGATGCGCGGAGGGGCGGGGGCGGCGCATTTCGCCGGTGCCGTGCCGTGCCGTGCCATGCCTGAAAGCCGCGTGGTCGCTGTGTTGTTGGTGGCGTGGGGGCGAGGAGAGTACCGTACGGGTGTGCTTGTGCGCCGGAAATGGCACACTGCGCCCGCCCGTCTTGGAGGCTGATGGCTGTGGTGTGGAAATGGGGCGCGGTGATGTTGAAGCAGTTGAAGAACAGAAAAGAAACCAAGAAAACGGAAGGCGTGATGCGGCGGTGGTGGTGAGAGCGGGAAAAACAAAACAAAAAAAAAAAAAAAAAAAAAAACAACAAAAAAAAAGAAGGAAAAACAACAAGAAACAAAAAAGAAAACAAAAAGTCTATCAATATTAAAATGTAAATGGAAATGGAAATGGACCCAGGTATAACCTCCCTGCACAAATAGCAGAGAGTCCGATGATAATAAAAATGTGCCAGAATGTTAACGTCCCTACAAAACAAACCCAACGATAATATTAATGAAAGAGTGAACCGTATGTAACATTGCAACAGACATAATGAAACCTGATAAATTGTATAAGGGCAGCAGCGTTGACCTTTGGCCCTGTATTCAGAATAAAAAGAGCCAAAGATCGTTACCCCAATGAAAAAGACACTGAAACACGTATGTAACATAGTAGCGATGGCGAGACATTGTAGCATCTGTGACCAGAGAGTTTGCGCTGGACTGCGCGAGTGTTGCGAGCGGTTCTCAGTCAGTCAGTCTGTCAGTAGTCGTTGCGAGTCCGTAGCTCTGTGTAGTTGAGGGCTGTACTCTGTCAGTAGTCGTCGCGTGCAGTACGCTAATAGTCGTCATGCAGAGCGGTCGGTCAGTAGTAGCAGCCGAGTGCGGTTGTGTGATGTAGGCGGTCGGCAACACTGGTCGAGATGGTGAATAAGGTATACTGTTAATTAATATAATCATTAGATAATGAAAAATTGTAATTATTCTCCAACAAGTTCCCCAATAATAATTTTTATTTCAAAAGCATTTTTCAAACATTTAATTTTTTATTGAACTAAAGAGTTCGTTCCACTTCTTTGAAGAAAAATGTCACTAAAATCACAAAAAAAGAGAATATTATTATTTGCAATGCAGTTCCTCCAAGCGCTGCGCAACAACCAGAGCAGAAATGTGACATCCATTTATTCGGAGGTAAGACTTTAATTCTGATTGTTTTGCACAGGGCCAAAGACCGATATTTCGGTTTAATTGAAGTTTCTTGTCACTGAACGGACTTTTGTAAATGTTGTGTGAAGACTTTATATTTGAGTCTGATTGCGAATTTCACATTTTTGTTGCCATTTTCAAGACCTCTCACTGTGGGCGAGGTTACAATTAGCGCAATGTCCATTAGCATCCGTAAATAACATTGTCCATTATTTTAAATTTTGCTGGGAGGTTACAACACACACACAAAAAAAAAAAAAACAAAAAATTGCATTTATATCCGCTCCTCAATTGTAGATACCCCTTACACAGCTGTGTGCAATGAATGAGTGCTGGCTGGTAATTAATTGCACTCCTTGGAGGGAAATGCCATAGGAAGTAGTCTTTAAAAAGTGAATGTTTTTCGTTAAGAGACAAAAGTTACTTTCGAAAAAAGGTAATAGTGGGGCTTTTGTTGTTGAACAAAAGAGGTACAATGAACATACGTTATCAGATTTGCGCAATGCAGCGTCACACCACCTTTTTGATTATAACACAATATACTATACATCGTCCCGAACCGTGACCAGAGTCGCGAGACGAGCAGAGCACGCCGCCGACGCCCGCTCAGTACAACCGTCCACCCGCTACTACTGTCGACCGACTACTACCTCTCCCGACTCGCGCTACAATATATATAACAACTGTTCCTGGCGACCCGGTGCGTGCCACTACTGTCGTCTGGCGCGGTCCAAGCGCCGACTAGCAGCGATAAAGAACTCTCTGGTCAGACAGAGATGCTGTCATGCCTCGCCATCGCTCTGGTAATGAATACATACGTGTTGCAGCGTGCGTACCACCGGAACACGCAGTGGCGGAGCCAAAGACTGTGTTGTCGAGGTCGAGTGCGAGTGGGAAGAGAGGCAGCGTCGGCACGGAGATGCAAGCGAGCGCGAGACGCACGGGGGCTGCGGCGTGGCGCGTTTGCGGTCGGCGCCTTTGGTGGCAACGGCCGGGACAAGCAGCGGTGTATGGTGTGGTGCGGGGCGGACAGGGGCGGCGGTGGACGGGGAGGAGGCGGCGCGACGACGGCATGGGGGCGAAAACGGGACGGGGGACGGCGGATGTTGAGAGGCGTCACGCGCGGGCAGGACACAGACACAGAGACACACAGATTGGAAAGGGAGGGTGCGCGGTAGTAGTTGGGAATGTGCGTACCGTGCGGGATGGGAGTGGGCGAGGAACACGGTCGTGGCCCCTGTTTTGGGTGCGTGTGATGACGTCGGTGTGTTGTGGGAAGGGAAGGTGCTGTGGCGGCGGCGCGTAATGGGCGTAGGCCGAAAAGAGAAAGGAACGTGGGCAGTGTGTTGGCAAGCGTCGGTTCGACTGCGACGTTGATGGGCAGGGCAGGGCAGGGCAGGGCAAGGTTAATGGTGGTAGGAGTAGGCGTGTGGGCGCAAAAAATCTGCCGCTGCAGGCGGTGCCGTAACCGCCATGGCGGGAAGGAGAGAGGGCCAAAGAAAGAAAGAAAGAAAGAAAGAAAGAAAGAAAGAAGAAAACAAAAAAAAAAAAAAAAAAAAGGTCGTGTTGTGTTGATGCGCAGGCAGACGCGTACAGAGGGACGAGCCCGGTCTGCAGCAGGGTGTGGCCGTGCCGAGTGCAGAGCAGCGGCGGCTCGGTTCGGTTCGGCCCGGCCCGGCGGGCCGCGCTGTTGTCGCGGACGTGAGCGCCCCCTGGCGGGTGGCCGGAGGCGGCGCGGCGTGTTGGACGTGTGGCTGGTGGCAGTGCACAATTTGCGAGTGGCTGGCGGTGTGGTGTGGCGGTTGGCGCGTCGGGCGGCGGAGAGGTATGTGTTGCGGGCGCCCTTTGCTGCGCTGCGTCGTTGCGTGTGCCGTACAGGGCGGGCGCTTGTCGACTGTGTGGGCGGTGTGGCGAATTGGCGTGAAACGGCTGCCGAGAGGTGTGTGGTAGCGAGCCGGTCGGTGGTGTCAGTGCGAAGGGGAATGTGCGTGCGTTTGGCGGTTTCGGTGTGCTTTTTGCGGCGTGAGAGTGGGAATTAGTGGGGCCGGCTGTTGTGTTGGTTCCTTGTGTCTTGTGTCGCGTAGCTTGATGGCAACGTGGAAGGACGCCGGTTTCGTTTCGAGCCTTGCGTGTGGTTGTCGACGTTGACTGGTTGGCGTGTGCCGATGCACGTGCATGTGTGGGTCGCGAGTGCGTTTTTGGCTGGCTGTGTGTGTGTGTGTGTGTTTTGGGGGGGAAGGGGGAGGCGGTGGTGAAAGTGCAGTCGTTGCCACGGGCGTCGTCGGGTGGGGCTGGGGCTGTGCGTCGTGGCGGAAAGGTGGTAGGTTGCGGGAAGCGAGCCCGTCGTTGACGGTGTCGCGTGAGTTGTGAATCGAGTGGGGCGCGGGGCGCGGGGCGCGGGGCGCGGGACAGGAGCAGCGTGCCGCTGCGTCGTGGTCGTCAGCAGAGGCTGTGCGTGTGCTTGTCCTTTTTGTGGGCGGTTCGTGCGAGGCGTTTTTGTTTTGTGTTGCCCTAGTTGTTAGTTTATTTTGTTTGTGTTTGTTATTTTGAGACGACGACTGGTTGGTGGCGTGCGCGCGAAGTGGCGGTGTGCGCTTCCCGTGTCGTTTGTGTTGTTTGGTTTTTTTGTTTTTGTGTGTTTTTTTTTTTTTTTGCACTGGGCCCCGGTGGGTGGGTGCGTGTGTGTCGATTGCCGGCTGGCGAAAGGTGCGCCATCGGCGGGGTGGGTCGCCGGCACAAGTAGAGGCGGCGGCGTTGTTGCTGTTGTTGTGTGGTGTTTGTTTTGTTCGGCTGTGTCGGCGAGCTGTGTTGCGGTGCGTGTGAATGGTGGTGCAAAAGTGCTGGCGTTGGGGCTGCGACTGCGACGGCGGCGAGCCGCGGGCGCGCCATTGATAGTGATGTTGTGAACAGCGGCTGTGTACGGTAGTGGTGTTGTTGTAGCACGACGTGCATCCGGGCCGGCGCGGAAAGCGCAGTTGCGGGCGGTTGCCCTTCGGTGCCAGCCATGTCGCGTGAGCGGCGGGTTGCTCTGGTGTCGACACGTGGTGCTCTGGGTTGTTGTGTGGTGCCCTTTGGCCGGTGGGGGTGGTTCGCGTGTGTCTCGTTCGCGCTCGGTGTCTGGTCGTGGTCGTGCTGCTCCCCCGTCTGTCGGCGGTTTCCGACGTCGTCTGTACGTGTTTGTTCGTTTGCGGCGTGCCTGCCGACGTCGTCCCGTCGCGACCTTTCAACCGAAAGTGTGGCGCCCGAAGGTGAACGAACGTAACCCTGACCTCGGCGCTTTACGCTGAGCCGAGCGAACCGAACCGAACCGAACCTAACCTGTGGTGTGGCGAGGTGAGCTCAGCCTGTGAGCCCCTAACGTCTACGTAAGGTAAGCTGTCCGGCTCACGCCTCACGTTTGAACGCTTTTTTAACCTACGTTTGACGCTTCTTAACCTAGCACTGACCCCTTAACCTAACGTGTAACCTAACCTAACCTAACCTAACCTAACCTAACCTAACCTCTGACGCCTGACGTGTTTGAATGCTTAACCTAAGTTTGACGCTTAACCTAACCCAAGTCCCCTTAACCTAACCCACGTCCACCTAACCTAACCTAACGTAGACGTGTAAACGTAATGTGTAACGCGTAACGTGTAAGGTCGGCTGTCGTGTGTGCTTGACGGCAGATTGGGTTGGTCTGTAGATTCGGATTGCGGTTTGCCTCGGTCGAGGGGTTGGGTCGGAAGCGGCGAGGGGCGGCGGCGCCTGTTGCGCAGGCGGCGTCCGTTTGCGGCGGGCAATTGTTGAGAAACGGCTGTGAATGTTGGCGGGCGAGAGGAGGAGGACGGCGCGCGATGTGGCCCGACGGCTGCGGGCCGATCGGGAAACGGCGGGAGGGCGACGGAAGGCGATGGGGCGGCGGAGGCGCGTTTGCACGGCCGTCATCGCCGCACGCCTCGGCTTGTGTGGCTGTGGCGCCGGCCGCGCTGGCCGGGCTGCCGCGGCGACGGTGTGGGAGTTTTGCCGAAGGTTTGGCCATTGTGGCGGGTCGTCGGCTGGGGCTGTGGGGGCGGCATTTGGGCGGGGGCGGCGATTCTCGGCGGGCCGACCCAGGCTGTAGCGCGCGGTAGCTGCAGTTTGGCCGTGGTTTGCGGCGCTGCCGTGGCGACTGGTTGGCGACTGTGGTGTGGCTGTGTGTAGCCCCATCCTCGGTGGTTTGAAAGGCGCGGGCGGTTGTGGCGCAGGTTTGGGGCTGCTCCGCACAGGCTGTCGGACGTTGGGCGGTAGCAAGCGCGGGAGGCGCGGCGCGGCGGCGCGCAGAGTGGCGGCCGCTCTCTCGGCCGTCCGCGCCCGCCCGCGACACTGGCTGGGCCTTGTGATTCTCTGCTCTGCTGCTGTGCTGTGCTTGCGTGCCTGCCGTCCCGCTCGCTCTCGCTGTGTGTTACGCGCGTCGTCGAAATGGCAGATCAGGCGGCTACGAACGAGACTGCTGCGGCACCCGCCGCCACCGGCACTACGAAGAAGGCCAAGTCTGCGTCGTCTGCGAAGAAGCCGCGCGCCAAGCCTGCGCACCCGCGCACCTCTGAGATGGTGACGGCCGCCATCAAGAGTCTGAAGGAGCGCGGCGGGTCGTCGCTGCAGGCGATCAAGAAGTACATAGCCGCGCACTACAAGCTGGACGCGGAGAAGCTGGCGCCGTTTATCAAGAAGTACCTCAAGTCGGCCGTCGTGGCGGGCGAGCTGGTGCAGACGAAGGGGAAGGGCGCGTCCGGCTCGTTCAAGCTTGCCGGCGCCGGCGGCGGGGGGGCGGCCGAGGGCGGCAAGGCCCGTGCTGGCGGTGCCAAGAAGAAGCGCGCCGCTCCGGCCAGCAAGGAGAAGAAGGGCGCCCGTGCGGCCGGCGCAAAGAAGGCTGGTGGCGTGAAGGCGGCGACCGGTCGGAAGGCGGGCGCCGCCAAGAAGGCGTCTGCGGCGTCGGCCGCTCCCGCGGGTGCGAAGAAGGCGGCTGCGGCCAAGCCGGCCAAGGCCAAGTCGCCGTCGAAGGCGAAGAAGGCCGCCAAGGTTCCGACGAAGAAGCCGAAGGCGCCGCGCCCGAAGAAGGCGACGACGCCGTCTAAGGCGAAGGCTTCGCCCAAGAAGAAGAAGTAGAGTAGAGGAGAAAGAGATGGGAATGGAAGGGTTTGGCGCTTGACTCCGTCGTCCCCACCCCCCGTCGTCGTCGTCTAGTGGCGCGCAAGAGACGCGCGGCCCAAAACGGCCCTTCTCAGGGCCATCAAAGCACGTCGGGGAAGGTTTTGATTGTCGTGTTGCGTTTGGTGTGGGTGTCTGTCTGGCGTTTCTGTATGCCCGTGGGGATGCTGTTTGCGTGCCGTGGTGGTTGGATTGCGGGGGTCGGTGGCGGGTGTGGGCGGCGGTAGCGGTAAGCGGTGTTGTTGTTGTTGTTGTTGTCGTGGTTGATTGTCGCCGTGTTTGTGGCGGCGGCCGACGGTTGGTTTTCTGTCACGTTGTTTTGTTTGAATACGTTGGTTGGCTTGCCTGCGTTCGTTCTTCTCGGATGTCTGTCTTGTCGAGTCGTGTCTGGTCTTTGTTTTGTTTTGTTCCTTTGTGTGTGTGTGTGTTATGTTTTGCAACGGGGGGCACGTTGAGATGCGGAAGGAGTCGGCGGGGATTTCGGTGGCGTGTAGAGCGAGCGAGCGAGCGCGCCTGCCTGGCCGTTGGCCGTCGGAGTGGAGTGCGGGTTTTTTTGTTTTCGAAACGAAAGCGGCGGCCGGCCAGCCACCCGTGCGGTGTGACGTCGGCCGTTGGGTATTGTGCGCTTTGAGCGCCGGGGAGGGATGATGTGTGATTGTTGCGCGCTGCTAGCAGGCAGGCAGAGTGAGCGGGTGTGGCGGACGGACGGGAAGTGGTGGTTTTTGTTTTTGGGTTGCGGGGCGAGAGGCAGGCGACCGACAAAGTTTGCTCGCGACGGAGAGATGTTAGTGGCCCTGAAAAGGGCCGTTTTTGTTTGTGCGGTGCGGTGCCGCGGCGCGGTTTAGGCGCGCTCGCCGCGGATGCGGCGCGCGAGCTGGATGTCCTTGGGCATGATGGTGACGCGCTTGGCGTGGATTGCGCACAGGTTGGTGTCTTCGAAGAGGCCGACGAGGTAGGCCTCGCTGGCCTCCTGCAGGGCCATGACTGCGGAGCTCTGGAAGCGCAGGTCGGTCTTGAAGTCCTGGGCGATCTCGCGCACTAGGCGCTGGAATGGCAGCTTGCGGATGAGCAGCTCTGTGCTCTTCTGGTAGCGCCTGATTTCTCGCAGGGCGACGGTGCCCGGCCTGTAGCGGTGGGGCTTCTTGACGCCTCCGGTGGCGGGCGCGCTCTTCCTTGCCGCCTTGGTGGCGAGCTGTTTGCGCGGCGCCTTTCCGCCGGTGGACTTGCGGGCCGTTTGCTTTGTGCGGGCCATGGCGGTAGCGGTAGCGGAGCGGCGTGCGTGGAGGTTAGGTGCGGCGCGGCGTCCGGTGCTGCCTTGACAACGGGCCCGCGCTTATTATAGGATGGGGCCCCTCCACGCCCGCACCAACGTGGTGACCAACACAAAAGTTCTACTGTCACCTCCGTATGCATGTTAGTTTTGAATCAAGGCGTCACAGGATGCAGGCTGTGATGTTATCCATGCGTCTGGGTAAGGCTACTCATTAACATGGTCCATCAGGAGATAGTAGTGGTCGAAAGCGATCGAAGGGTAGCGGTTGTAAGAGCAGAGGAAAAAAAGTGCCAAGGCCAGCGCCAAGGGAAAAAAACCTCTGCGACAGTAGGACGGGAAGTAAGAGCAGTAGCGGTTTGCTAGCTGCGACAGAGCATGCAAGGTGAGGGGGGTTAGCGTGAGGTATCGTGCAACGTTACCTATGTACTGCGTGGTCGTTCGCTGGGTCAGTCCGGTGCCGCGGCTGGGCTCCCTCGTTGTCTCCTGGGCCGGCCGCAGTGGCTTACTCCCTGTAACACAAAAGTTCGGCGCGGCAGCGCGGCGACGCTTGCGCGATGAAGACTGCCCTGGCGGTTTTCTTCTTTGCACCTTTCACCTGCGGTGCTGCTGGGGCAACCGCTGGGACAGGCGCGCGAACGTCCTTCTGCGAGGTCGCAGGAGTGTTCGCAGGTACGACTGCACTGAGGCCTTGGGCGAAGACTGCACGCAGTTGCCTCAAGGCCTCTTCCTTCTCTGCAGCCACGGCGGCTGCGAAGGCAGCCCTCTCCGCCGCCATTACGGCTTTGAGGGCTGCTGTGGCCTCCTTCACGGCGATGCCGAGCTCGAGGTCACATCTCTTCGCGGGAGGGCGAGCTGCGTCCTGGCGGCCCGTTTCCGAGCGGCCGTCCCCGCCCCTGGCAGGTGGATCTGCTGCTGCGCCGTCCCTCAGCTGCACCGGGCTGTTCTCCTCCCTACGCCGTTTCCGACGTCGTCTTCTCTTCTGCTGCTGCGTCGGTGCGACCGCGGCCGCTTCGCCGCCCCCGGCACGGCTGCGGCTAGAGAAAGCCGCGCAACCGCGCCAGCTGGCGACGTGCGGGCCGCCACACCGGACACAAGTCGGCAGAGCGTTGCTGCCGCGGTCGCAGGCGCGGCTGTCGTGCTCACCTGAGCACTTGACGCACCGCGCCGCGTTGCGGCAGTACTTCGCAACATGGCCCTCGCCCTGGCACCTGAAGCACTGGGGCTGAGGATCCATGGCGGTCGGGAGAGCCTCCGTCGTAACCGGGAAGCCCAGCAACTTCCGCAAGTCGAAAATGTCGCTCCCGCCGTCGACCGTTTGCACGGTCACGGCATAGAGCGGCGCCCTCTTCCTGTTGGTCCGGTTGTGCAACCTTGCGGCTGCATTACCAAGCTGCGCTTATATGCCCTCGGTTGCGCGTGGTGGGGGGAGGGCGGGCCAGAGTCTATATAGGGGGGCGGCGGGCGCGCTGGGCGCAGACCGTAGCCGACTCGCCAGCCGCTGCAGGTGCTGTTTGTGCACGTTTTGCTTTGCCCGAGGAAGGAAGGATGACAGGCCGCGGCAAGGGAGGAAAGGGGCTCGGCAAGGGTGGCGCCAAGCGGCACCGCAAGGTGTTGCGCGACAACATCCAGGGCATCACGAAGCCCGCCATCCGCCGCCTGGCTCGCAGGGGCGGCGTGAAGCGCATCTCTGGTCTGATCTACGAGGAGACCCGCGGGGTGCTGAAGGTGTTCCTGGAGAACGTGATCCGCGACGCGGTGACGTACACTGAGCACGCCAAGCGCAAGACTGTGACGGCCATGGACGTGGTGTACGCCCTGAAGAGGCAGGGGCGCACCCTGTACGGTTTCGGCGGTTAGGCTGCGTCGCAGCGGGCGCTGGCCTTCCCGCGGCCGTGCTTGTGGGTGGGAGAGACTAGAAAACGGCCCTTTTCAGGGCCACCACACTGTTCGGAAGTTGAAAAGTGCGAAAGAGTCTGTGTTGTTGCTGCGTGTGTGCGTTGTGTTGTTTGTTTCTTTCTTTCTTTCCGTTTGAGCGACGTGATGTGACTGGGAGGGGAGAAGGAAAGGAAACGTGTCATGTGGCTGGCTGTGTGTGGAGCTGCTTCGTTTGTGTGTTTGTTATTGTGTGTCTTTGTATCGATCGCGACGGAGATGGCGGGCTGTGTGTTGTTGTGCGAGAGGCGGTGATTATTTGCTTGCGTGGTTTGTCTCTGTGTGTTTGTTTGCGGCGGCGTTGGGGTTTCCGAGGCAAGGCGTGTGGGCATAGGCGGCCGGATCAGCTGTTTCGTTCGTGTCGACGGCCGTTGCGCGCGGGAGTGGAGGGCGGTGTGTCGACACGCCTCCCTTTAACAATGGTCATTATTGCTGCCGTTGTCGGTTTGGAAGGCGACTGCGACCGTGCAAAATGTGTGTGTGTGTGTGTGTGTGTGTTGGGCCACACGGGCTGTGTGGACGACAAGATGGCGGACGTGCGCCGGCGGCGGCTGTGCTGTGACAGTGCAAAGTTAAAACAAAACAAGGTGCGGCGAGGACGACTGAAATTTTGCTTTGGACGTAGGTGTGTGTGGTGGCCCTGAAAAGGGCCGATTGTTGTGGGCCGAGCCGGCAAAGCGCGTTGCGTGCAGGGGAGCACGCGGCGCTGCGATTGCCTGGCCTCCTTTAGGCCTTCTTCTCGGTCTTCTTTGGCAGCAGGACGGCCTGGATGTTGGGCAGGACACCACCCTGTGCGATGGTGACGCCCGACAGGAGCTTGTTGAGCTCCTCGTCGTTGCGGATGGCAAGCTGCAGGTGGCGCGGGATGATGCGCGTCTTCTTGTTGTCGCGGGCCGCGTTTCCGGCCAGCTCGAGCACCTCAGCCGCGAGGTACTCCATGACGGCGGCGAGGTAGACGGGCGCCCCGGCGCCGACGCGCTCTGCGTAGTTTCCCTTGCGCAGGAGGCGGTGGATTCTGCCGACCGGGAACTGGAGCCCAGCCCTGCTTGAGCGGGACTTTGACTTGCCCTTGACTTTGCCTCCCTTTCCGCGTCCGGACATGGCGATGGGCTAGCGACGGTGCACACGAAACGGAAACGAAAACGACCGGTGCGAGCGGCAGCGAGTCGAGCAGCGGAGTGCGTGCCGGCGCGCGCGCGGCCTCCTTTCGTCTGGACTGGGTGTGGAACATCCCAGGCTATCGTGAACGTAGGGTTTACCTAGAGGCATTTCCTACCAAGGCTGCAGGGTGTGGTTGGCGGTGGTCAGCGCGTATGATATCTGGAAGTCGCTGAGAGGAAGAAGTGGTGGTGAGTCTTCTGGGCTGACCTGATTATTCGATCAGGGCAACGGGCCGCCTGTAGTGGTCGTGATGGTCATTATGTCGTCCTAACCTCCGGACGAGGGGATTGTCTGAAGTGCGGGTGGCATTATAAAACCGGCGCGCTGCGTCTTTAAATCTCTCCCGGACGAGGGGTTCCTCAGCCGCCTGATGGAGGGGGCGATGAGGGAAATCTCGCGGCACATGGTAAACTCGGCGCAAGAGCTTGTTTTGTAGTTGCTGGAGCCTCTGAATATGGGAGGGGGCAGCATTGCCCCAGACTTCACAGGCATAGTCCATAACCGGACGAATGCACGTGCGATAGATATGCAGTCCGTTGGCGACAGGGAGCGAGGAAGTTTCGTTGAGCATGGGGTACAATGCCCCAGCCCTCTGAGATGTCTTCCGGTGTACAGCGGTGACGTGAGGCTTCCATGTCAGGGTGCGATCGAGAATGACCCCGAGGTAGGTAGCAGTCGTGGTCCAGGTGATGGCCTGATTACAAAGCACCAGGGGCGGCACGTCAGGTGGGAGACGGCGAGTGAGGAGCATCGCCTGAGATTTGGTGGCGTTGAAGCCGATCCGCCAGTCGGCGGCCCAGCGCTCGAGGTCCTGCAGAGCAGCTTGCAGACGTCGGAGGACGGCGTCGATGTTGCGATGGCGCGAGAAAAGGGCCGTGTCATCAGCATAGATGGCACGACCAACCCTCGGGGAAATCGGCAGGTCAGAGGTGTAGACAGCATACAATATCGGGCCCAGAACACTCCCTTGTGGCACTCCAGCAAGTACCGGGCGAACAGAGGAAGTCGTGCTGCCAACTCGGACGACAAATGTACGGCCCTCAAGGTAGGTGCCAAGTAGGCGGACGAAGCACGAAGGGATGCCGAGATGGAACAACTTGAAGAGCAGGCCGTGGTGCCAGACGGTGTCGAAGGCCTTGGACACATCAAGCAAGACAAGGCCGCAAAACTCCCGATTGTTGAACGCCAGTGTCGCCTCCTCGACGACGCGGAGCAACTGTTGGGTGGTGGAGTGGTGCTGGCGGAAGCCAAACTGTTCCCGAGGAATGATGTTGTCCTGGTGAAGCAGCCGGCCGAACCTAGAGAGGAGGATCCTCTCGAAAACTTTACTCAGCGTCGGGAGGAGACTGATGGGGCGATAATGCTCCGGTACTGTCCTGTTTTTGCCCGGCTTCGGGACCGCCACGACGACAGCCTTCTTCCAAGCTTCTGGGTACTGCAGTTGGTGAAAGATGGCGTTAAAGAGAGCGACCACATACAGGATGGCAATCCTGGGCAGCATGCGGAGGACTCTCCCGTCAACGTTGTCGTGCCCCGGGGCCTTCGTCTGGGGAAGTCGGCGAAGATGGTCAGTGACCTCCCTTTCCGATGTTGGGACAATGGTGGCGTCACCGTGATCGCCGTGGAGGAAGGCAGCAAGTCTGGTTTCAACTGTGCGGACGTTCTCGTTGTCGACCGGCGCCGCAAGGGGCCGGAAGTTGGCCTCAAAAGTCGTCGCCAGGGCCTCGGCTTTAGCGGCGGGCGTGTAAGCAGGTCCATCGGTAGTTGTGAGCGGCGGCATGTGTGGGCGGTGCCGTGTGAGGGAACGGACCAACTCCCACGTGTCGGCCCCAGGATCAACTGAGGCAAGCTTCTCCTCCCACCGGCGGATACGGTGAGCAGCAAGGGCAGCCTTGATAACGCGGCGGAGATGATTGATACGCCGCTTCAGCACGGGCTGGCGTGTTTCATGCCAAACTCTGTTGAGACGGTTTCGTTCTCGGATAAGGTCCCGTAAGTCTGCAGGGAGTGCTGGAGCTGCCACTGAAGAAACCCGTGGAGGCGTAGTGGAGTCAGCAACAGCCGTGGTGAGAGCCGCAGTCAGCGTGTTAAGAGCAGCATTGACATCCATGTCCAGTGGAGGTGGCTCATCCGGGAGGCGTTGCAGAACAAGCTGCCTGAAGCGCGGCCAGTCGGTCTTCCGGGTGTCGAGCTTCGCCGCCGGTGGAAGCGGAGTGACATGTAGTCGAAAGAGCACCGGCAAGTGGTCGGAGCTCAAGGCGTGCAGAACGTCGGGGGTGACAAACCAGTCGACACCCTTGACGAGACAAATGTCCAAAACGTCGGGAGCAGAGCCGTTCGAAGGGTAGTGCGTCGGCTCAGCAGGTCCATACACAGAAGCTCGTGCCCTCTCAGCGGCGTGATAGAGCCGCCTCCCACTGACGTTCAGCGTCCGAGAATTCCAGAGCTGGTGCTTGGCATTCAGGTCTCCGGCAAGGAAGAGCTTGACCCCAGCACGAAGGAGAGTGTCAGCATCATGGACGGTGAGGTGGCCTCGTGGCGGCCGGTACACGGAGAGAAAGATGACCGTTCCAAGGGACGTCTCCACTGCAACGGCCGTGGCTTCACAGGAGTCCAACCTCGGCAGAGGGACACGATAGTGTCGGAGTGTCCGCTTGACATAGATGGCTGTCCCACCGCCAGCCGTCAGCCTGTCGTCGCGATAGCAGACGTAATTCGGTGCGTTCGCTCGAAGTCCAGGCTTGAGATGGGTCTCGGTGAGGAGACACACATCCACGCTGTAATCCTGGAGGAACTGCCGGAATTCGAGAAGCGCAGGAAAGAGGCCATTCGCGTTCCACGTTACAGCCGTGAAGGTCTGGTGGCGCCTAAGGTTGTGAGCCATGGCCAGCGGATGCGATCGCCGTGGCAGTGGGGAAACTTCGGAGGGCTGCATGGACTGCAGCAGTGATGGCGGTCGGCAGCTGGGCCAGAGCGGCAGAAACAGCCACGAGGGTGGCCTGGACTTCTTGCAAGACCGCGATGAAATCAGCAGCTGCAGCAGGTGGAGCAGGCCCGTCTTCAGAGCGTCGCAGAGGCTGGACAGCAGGGGCAGGAGGAGGCGTCGTCCGGCCCTGGAGGACGTCGGCGTAACCAAGGTCCGCCCGAGCAGCAAGCAGGCGCCGCTGGGCGGGTTGCCGCGGAGGAGTAGCAGGTGGAGCAGGCGGTGGCGCAGCTCGGCGCCGCTGCTGTTGGCCATCGGAGCGGGACGTCGGCCGCAAGGGAGGTAGTCCACGCTGGCGGCGGCTGGCTGCCTTGTGGACAGCGCAACCGCGGTAACTCGCAGGATGAGCCCGCTTGCACAGGGCACAGGTGGCTGGTTCGTCCCGGGACCGGGTACACTGCTGGCTGAGGTGACCCTCGCCACACTTGACACATCGGGGCCTCATGCGACAGAGGCGGGAAGTGTGGCCCGGCTCCTGGCAATTGTAGCATTGGACGAGGCCCTTCCGTGCGCGTAACTTCTCGACAGTCACCGAGAGGTCATAAAACCGGGTGACTTGGTAGATTTGCCTGTTATCAGGCGTATCAGGCAACACGATCTCCATCAAAGGGATGGGGCGCTGGGTACCAGGCATCTTCATCCGGGTGACTGCAGTAGGCGCGAATCCCATGGTGATGAGGCCGTCTTTAAAGGCGTCCGCCTTCATCTTCAGCGGTATGCCTCGCATGGCAACCTTGAGAACTTTGGGTCGTACGGTGGGGAAGGTGTAGTTTGGGATCCCACGTGCACCAACCATATCCATAACAGCCACGTAATCTTCAGTAGTGGCGACTGTCAGCTTCAGACGGTCTTCGCCGCAGTGTTTGGCGGTAAAAGCGTTCTTGAGGTTGGCTTGGAGCCAGTCCCGAAGCGTCAGATAATCGTCAGGGTAGTCGATAACAATCGGCGGCAGCTTAGGGCCGGAGCGATGCGTAGCATCGTCGGCGGTCGCCGGTGGAGGCTCGTCGGGATCTTCAGAGTCGGCGCCATCCTGTAGGGCGTCGTACTGATTGGCAGTAGGCACAGGGACAACGGGCGTGCGCTGTCGTGGAGCCGCCCTCTTCTTAGGTGGTGGTTTCTTGAATCCAGCGTCACTCGTACCAGAAGTGTGTGGGTCGTCACTGGCGGACGTGACAGCCGATCGCTTGCGCTGAAGCACCCTCTGCGGGGCGCCGGCAGCGCAGTCCTCACGGGGAGGGTCGGTAGAGTAGTCCATCTCATCGTCCTGGTCGCGCGTAGTCGTCATATACTCTTGGTCCTCCTGGGGTTGCCGGGTCGTCATAAGTGGAGCGTCCGATGGGGCCGCCGACGGCGCAGGCGCCGCCGGACGGCGATCAGACAGCTCCGGCGCGGCGGCGGCAGCTGCCGCGACCGCGCGCGCGTCACAAACGTCTTGCTCGCTCGCCATCTCGAACACGAGTCTGCGTCGCGTGCGTGCGTGCGTGCGTGCGTCGCGTGCCGGCGCAGCCGGGGTGGGGGTGCTTTATGGGCTCGGGTGCGGCGGCCGGTTGCGCGCGCGCCCCATTGGTCGGCGGCCGCAACAGGGCGAGCTGGTAAAGGTGCGGCGGCGGCTGGCGGCGGGTGCCACTGTGTGGGGAGACGCTGACTAGAGCGGAGCGCTTGCTACTGGTGTTGCTGCTGCCGTACGTTGGTTCGAGATGCCGCCCAAGACTAGCGGGAAGGCCGCCAAGAAGGCTGGCAAGGCGCAGAAGAACATTTCGAAGGGCGACAAGAAGAAGAAGCGCAAGAGGAAGGAGAGCTATGCCATCTACATCTACAAGGTGCTGAAGCAGGTGCACCCTGACACGGGCATCTCGTCGAAGGCGATGAGCATCATGAACAGCTTCGTGAACGACATTTTCGAGCGCATTGCGGCCGAGGCTTCTCGCCTGGCGCACTACAACAAGCGCTCGACCATCACGTCCCGCGAGATCCAGACCGCTGTGCGGCTGTTGCTGCCTGGCGAGCTGGCCAAGCACGCCGTGAGCGAGGGCACGAAGGCGGTGACCAAGTACACGAGCTCCAAGTAAGGAGGTGGCTCTGGAATGGAAGGAAGGATGGAGAAGGCTCCTCCGTTGCGAGAGCGGCAAAACGGCCCTTTTCAGGGCCACCAACTTGCCTTTTGCGGGAAGGGCGGAATTGTTGTTGTTGTTTGTGTGGACGGCTGTGATGTATGTGTGCATTTTGATTGTGGGTGGGGGGGCGCGTCAAAGCGTGTTGCGCGGGGTACGGCCACGAGGTTGGTCGCCGTGGCGTGGAATGGTGGCACGCCTCGTTGGCGTGGTTTTTGACCCATTGGTGTTGTTGGTGTGTGTGTGTGTGTGTGTGTTACCCGTCTGCGAGGGGGGACAGTGTGATCGGCGACTTTTGTGTCACCGTAACGACGGCCGTTTGCGGGTTTGTTTTTTTGCACATCATACATGGCGAGGGTGAAATGTGAAATGTGAAATGTTTTTGTTTGGTTTTTTTTGCCGCCCACTATTCCCTTTGCTGTACGCCGAGTTTGACAATGGTGCGACGTAACTGCAGCGTGGAGGTGTGTGAGTGACGTTGAAATGAACGTGCCATTAAGACGCATTGTTGTTGTATTGTACTGTACGTGTACGGCGACACGCACGATGATGTACCATTCGACTCTGATGTTTGATAGCCGTGTCTGACTGATTGCGTACGACGCACGCACACCGATGTCGTCATTCAAGATGCACGCTAGACGACGACGGCGGCGGCGGCGGCGGTCGTTTGTTTGGCGAATGTCTGTACACGTGTTTGTCTGTGTCCATCCGGTATGTATTTGTTTGTTTGAAAGTGTTTTGTGTGTCGGTGACGTGGTCCGATCCGTCGCCCCCTGAGTAACTGTCGATCGGCGCGATAGACCGGCGTCACGCAACTGAACCGAAGTCTTGGGCACACCCGTCATACTGTTGTACACCGTCGCGCTGAGAACGGTAACGAAAGGTTGACTTTGATCGGTCGAATGTCTGGGCAGAACGTGAGGAATGAGGCAAGAGTGCAAGGACGGGGGGCAAAAGAGAGAGGAAGGGAAAAAGGGGAGAAACGCATTCGTAGAGCAACGGAACGTTCCCGTGTGGGAGGCGTATTGGAGCCGCACTGAAATGCGTTTAACGGCGGCGCGGCTGCAAGTGTCTGCCGTGGTGAACGTTACCTTTGACGGCTGCATTGGGCTTTGCCTTTGCTTTTGCTTTCGCTTTCGCTTTCGCTTTCCCGGATGTACGTAACGTTTGTTGATATGGTTCTGAGGAAGAGTGTATGACAGTGCCGTGCCGTCCATGTTCGTGTGCCCTCCCATTGTGTGTATGCTATTGTCTGTGTACTTGAATGATGTATGTAGGTGTTAGTGGACATGTTTTACCAGTGGGGGGAAATGGATCGTCGATAGTTGCCGTCACTCTGTCACGGTCGAGATGACGCACCCTCCGTACAGAAAGGTGTCGAGAAAGTGAGTGTGTGTGTGTGTGTGTGCGTGCGTCCGTGAATTGGCAGTGTTTGGAGGTGGGCGTGCCCTGGATGTGGCCCGGAAAAGGCTGTTCGTTAGGCGGTAGTGTTGTGTGGACAGGGGAGGGGCATGCGTAACGCTGCTGGCATGGCATTTCGGGAGATGGGAGGGGGCAAACGAGGAAACGAGGAGCGGCGGCCAAAGACGGGACGGGGAGGGGCGCGGTGTGGGTGGCTTGCGCCTGTGCTCGGCGTTGTGGTTTGTGCAAAAGAGGAGGAGAAAAACAATGTGAGTTGCCAGGGAGGGGAGCGGTGTTGTGTTGTGGTTGTCGTGGTGTAGCCGCAGACGCGGCTGTCAGTGAACGTGGCGAGACGGACGGATGCGCGGAGGGGCGGGGGCGGCGCATTTCGCCGGTGCCGTGCCGTGCCGTGCCATGCCTGAAAGCCGCGTGGTCGCTGTGTTGTTGGTGGCGTGGGGGCGAGGAGAGTACCGTACGGGTGTGCTTGTGCGCCGGAAATGGCACACTGCGCCCGCCCGTCTTGGAGGCTGATGGCTGTGGTGTGGAAATGGGGCGCGGTGATGTTGAAGCAGTTGAAGAACAGAAAAGAAACCAAGAAAACGGAAGGCGTGATGCGGCGGTGGTGGTGAGAGCGGGAAAAACAAAACAAAAAAAAAAAAAAAAAAAACAACAAAAAAAAAGAAGGAAAAACAACAAGAAACAAAAAAGAAAACAAAAAGTCTATCAATATTAAAATGTAAATGGAAATGGAAATGGACCCAGGTATAACCTCCCTGCACAAATAGCAGAGAGTCCGATGATAATAAAAATGTGCCAGAATGTTAACGTCCCTACAAAACAAACCCAACGATAATATTAATGAAAGAGTGAACCGTATGTAACATTGCAACAGACATAATGAAACCTGATAAATTGTATAAGGGCAGCAGCGTTGACCTTTGGCCCTGTATTCAGAATAAAAAGAGCCAAAGATCGTTACCCCAATGAAAAAGACACTGAAACACGTATGTAACATAGTAGCGATGGCGAGACATTGTAGCATCTGTGACCAGAGAGTTTGCGCTGGACTGCGCGAGTGTTGCGAGCGGTTCTCAGTCAGTCAGTCTGTCAGTAGTCGTTGCGAGTCCGTAGCTCTGTGTAGTTGAGGGCTGTACTCTGTCAGTAGTCGTCGCGTGCAGTACGCTAATAGTCGTCATGCAGAGCGGTCGGTCAGTAGTAGCAGCCGAGTGCGGTTGTGTGATGTAGGCGGTCGGCAACACTGGTCGAGATGGTGAATAAGGTATACTGTTAATTAATATAATCATTAGATAATGAAAAATTGTAATTATTCTCCAACAAGTTCCCCAATAATAATTTTTATTTCAAAAGCATTTTTCAAACATTTAATTTTTTATTGAACTAAAGAGTTCGTTCCACTTCTTTGAAGAAAAATGTCACTAAAATCACAAAAAAAGAGAATATTATTATTTGCAATGCAGTTCCTCCAAGCGCTGCGCAACAACCAGAGCAGAAATGTGACATCCATTTATTCGGAGGTAAGACTTTAATTCTGATTGTTTTGCACAGGGCCAAAGACCGATATTTCGGTTTAATTGAAGTTTCTTGTCACTGAACGGACTTTTGTAAATGTTGTGTGAAGACTTTATATTTGAGTCTGATTGCGAATTTCACATTTTTGTTGCCATTTTCAAGACCTCTCATTGTGGGCGAGGTTACAATTAGCGCAATGTCCATTAGCATCCGTAAATAACATTGTCCATTATTTTAAATTTTGCTGGGAGGTTACAACACACACACAAAAAAAAAAAAAACAAAAAATTGCATTTATATCCGCTCCTCAATTGTAGATACCCCTTACACAGCTGTGTGCAATGAATGAGTGCTGGCTGGTAATTAATTGCACTCCTTGGAGGGAAATGCCATAGGAAGTAGTCTTTAAAAAGTGAATGTTTTTCGTTAAGAGACAAAAGTTACTTTCGAAAAAAGGTAATAGTGGGGCTTTTGTTGTTGAACAAAAGAGGTACAATGAACACACGTTATCAGATTTGCGCAATGCAGCGTCACACCACCTTTTTGATTATAACACAATATACTATACATCGTCCCGAACCGTGACCAGAGTCGCGAGACGAGCAGAGCACGCCGCCGACGCCCGCTCAGTACAACCGTCCACCCGCTACTACTGTCGACCGACTACTACCTCTCCCGACTCGCGCTACAATATATATAACAACTGTTCCTGGCGACCCGGTGCGTGCCACTACTGTCGTCTGGCGCGGTCCAAGCGCCGACTAGCAGCGATAAAGAACTCTCTGGTCAGACAGAGATGCTGTCATGCCTCGCCATCGCTCTGGTAATGAATACATACGTGTTGCAGCGTGCGTACCACCGGAACACGCAGTGGCGGAGCCAAAGACTGTGTTGTCGAGGTCGAGTGCGAGTGGGAAGAGAGGCAGCGTCGGCACGGAGATGCAAGCGAGCGCGAGACGCACGGGGGCTGCGGCGTGGCGCGTTTGCGGTCGGCGCCTTTGGTGGCAACGGCCGGGACAAGCAGCGGTGTATGGTGTGGTGCGGGGCGGACAGGGGCGGCGGTGGACGGGGAGGAGGCGGCGCGACGACGGCATGGGGGCGAAAACGGGACGGGGGACGGCGGATGTTGAGAGGCGTCACGCGCGGGCAGGACACAGACACAGAGACACACAGATTGGAAAGGGAGGGTGCGCGGTAGTAGTTGGGAATGTGCGTACCGTGCGGGATGGGAGTGGGCGAGGAACACGGTCGTGGCCCCTGTTTTGGGTGCGTGTGATGACGTCGGTGTGTTGTGGGAAGGGAAGGTGCTGTGGCGGCGGCGCGTAATGGGCGTAGGCCGAAAAGAGAAAGGAACGTGGGCAGTGTGTTGGCAAGCGTCGGTTCGACTGCGACGTTGATGGGCAGGGCAGGGCAGGGCAGGGCAAGGTTAATGGTGGTAGGAGTAGGCGTGTGGGCGCAAAAAATCTGCCGCTGCAGGCGGTGCCGTAACCGCCATGGCGGGAAGGAGAGAGGGCCAAAGAAAGAAAGAAAGAAAGAAAGAAAGAAAGAAAGAAGAAAACAAAAAAAAAAAAAAAAAAAGGTCGTGTTGTGTTGATGCGCAGGCAGACGCGTACAGAGGGACGAGCCCGGTCTGCAGCAGGGTGTGGCCGTGCCGAGTGCAGAGCAGCGGCGGCTCGGTTCGGTTCGGCCCGGCCCGGCGGGCCGCGCTGTTGTCGCGGACGTGAGCGCCCCCTGGCGGGTGGCCGGAGGCGGCGCGGCGTGTTGGACGTGTGGCTGGTGGCAGTGCACAATTTGCGAGTGGCTGGCGGTGTGGTGTGGCGGTTGGCGCGTCGGGCGGCGGAGAGGTATGTGTTGCGGGCGCCCTTTGCTGCGCTGCGTCGTTGCGTGTGCCGTACAGGGCGGGCGCTTGTCGACTGTGTGGGCGGTGTGGCGAATTGGCGTGAAACGGCTGCCGAGAGGTGTGTGGTAGCGAGCCGGTCGGTGGTGTCAGTGCGAAGGGGAATGTGCGTGCGTTTGGCGGTTTCGGTGTGCTTTTTGCGGCGTGAGAGTGGGAATTAGTGGGGCCGGCTGTTGTGTTGGTTCCTTGTGTCTTGTGTCGCGTAGCTTGATGGCAACGTGGAAGGACGCCGGTTTCGTTTCGAGCCTTGCGTGTGGTTGTCGACGTTGACTGGTTGGCGTGTGCCGATGCACGTGCATGTGTGGGTCGCGAGTGCGTTTTTGGCTGGCTGTGTGTGTGTGTGTGTGTTTTGGGGGGGAAGGGGGAGGCGGTGGTGAAAGTGCAGTCGTTGCCACGGGCGTCGTCGGGTGGGGCTGGGGCTGTGCGTCGTGGCGGAAAGGTGGTAGGTTGCGGGAAGCGAGCCCGTCGTTGACGGTGTCGCGTGAGTTGTGAATCGAGTGGGGCGCGGGGCGCGGGGCGCGGGACAGGAGCAGCGTGCCGCTGCGTCGTGGTCGTCAGCAGAGGCTGTGCGTGTGCTTGTCCTTTTTGTGGGCGGTTCGTGCGAGGCGTTTTTGTTTTGTGTTGCCCTAGTTGTTAGTTTATTTTGTTTGTGTTTGTTATTTTGAGACGACGACTGGTTGGTGGCGTGCGCGCGAAGTGGCGGTGTGCGCTTCCCGTGTCGTTTGTGTTGTTTGGTTTTTTTGTTTTTGTGTGTTTTTTTTTTTTTTTGCACTGGGCCCCGGTGGGTGGGTGCGTGTGTGTCGATTGCCGGCTGGCGAAAGGTGCGCCATCGGCGGGGTGGGTCGCCGGCACAAGTAGAGGCGGCGGCGTTGTTGCTGTTGTTGTGTGGTGTTTGTTTTGTTCGGCTGTGTCGGCGAGCTGTGTTGCGGTGCGTGTGAATGGTGGTGCAAAAGTGCTGGCGTTGGGGCTGCGACTGCGACGGCGGCGAGCCGCGGGCGCGCCATTGATAGTGATGTTGTGAACAGCGGCTGTGTACGGTAGTGGTGTTGTTGTAGCACGACGTGCATCCGGGCCGGCGCGGAAAGCGCAGTTGCGGGCGGTTGCCCTTCGGTGCCAGCCATGTCGCGTGAGCGGCGGGTTGCTCTGGTGTCGACACGTGGTGCTCTGGGTTGTTGTGTGGTGCCCTTTGGCCGGTGGGGGTGGTTCGCGTGTGTCTCGTTCGCGCTCGGTGTCTGGTCGTGGTCGTGCTGCTCCCCCGTCTGTCGGCGGTTTCCGACGTCGTCTGTACGTGTTTGTTCGTTTGCGGCGTGCCTGCCGACGTCGTCCCGTCGCGACCTTTCAACCGAAAGTGTGGCGCCCGAAGGTGAACGAACGTAACCCTGACCTCGGCGCTTTACGCTGAGCCGAGCGAACCGAACCGAACCGAACCTAACCTGTGGTGTGGCGAGGTGAGCTCAGCCTGTGAGCCCCTAACGTCTACGTAAGGTAAGCTGTCCGGCTCACGCCTCACGTTTGAACGCTTTTTTAACCTACGTTTGACGCTTCTTAACCTAGCACTGACCCCTTAACCTAACGTGTAACCTAACCTAACCTAACCTAACCTAACCTAACCTAACCTCTGACGCCTGACGTGTTTGAATGCTTAACCTAAGTTTGACGCTTAACCTAACCCAAGTCCCCTTAACCTAACCCACGTCCACCTAACCTAACCTAACGTAGACGTGTAAACGTAATGTGTAACGCGTAACGTGTAAGGTCGGCTGTCGTGTGTGCTTGACGGCAGATTGGGTTGGTCTGTAGATTCGGATTGCGGTTTGCCTCGGTCGAGGGGTTGGGTCGGAAGCGGCGAGGGGCGGCGGCGCCTGTTGCGCAGGCGGCGTCCGTTTGCGGCGGGCAATTGTTGAGAAACGGCTGTGAATGTTGGCGGGCGAGAGGAGGAGGACGGCGCGCGATGTGGCCCGACGGCTGCGGGCCGATCGGGAAACGGCGGGAGGGCGACGGAAGGCGATGGGGCGGCGGAGGCGCGTTTGCACGGCCGTCATCGCCGCACGCCTCGGCTTGTGTGGCTGTGGCGCCGGCCGCGCTGGCCGGGCTGCCGCGGCGACGGTGTGGGAGTTTTGCCGAAGGTTTGGCCATTGTGGCGGGTCGTCGGCTGGGGCTGTGGGGGCGGCATTTGGGCGGGGGCGGCGATTCTCGGCGGGCCGACCCAGGCTGTAGCGCGCGGTAGCTGCAGTTTGGCCGTGGTTTGCGGCGCTGCCGTGGCGACTGGTTGGCGACTGTGGTGTGGCTGTGTGTAGCCCCATCCTCGGTGGTTTGAAAGGCGCGGGCGGTTGTGGCGCAGGTTTGGGGCTGCTCCGCACAGGCTGTCGGACGTTGGGCGGTAGCAAGCGCGGGAGGCGCGGCGCGGCGGCGCGCAGAGTGGCGGCCGCTCTCTCGGCCGTCCGCGCCCGCCCGCGACACTGGCTGGGCCTTGTGATTCTCTGCTCTGCTGCTGTGCTGTGCTTGCGTGCCTGCCGTCCCGCTCGCTCTCGCTGTGTGTTACGCGCGTCGTCGAAATGGCAGATCAGGCGGCTACGAACGAGACTGCTGCGGCACCCGCCGCCACCGGCACTACGAAGAAGGCCAAGTCTGCGTCGTCTGCGAAGAAGCCGCGCGCCAAGCCTGCGCACCCGCGCACCTCTGAGATGGTGACGGCCGCCATCAAGAGTCTGAAGGAGCGCGGCGGGTCGTCGCTGCAGGCGATCAAGAAGTACATAGCCGCGCACTACAAGCTGGACGCGGAGAAGCTGGCGCCGTTTATCAAGAAGTACCTCAAGTCGGCCGTCGTGGCGGGCGAGCTGGTGCAGACGAAGGGGAAGGGCGCGTCCGGCTCGTTCAAGCTTGCCGGCGCCGGCGGCGGGGGGGCGGCCGAGGGCGGCAAGGCCCGTGCTGGCGGTGCCAAGAAGAAGCGCGCCGCTCCGGCCAGCAAGGAGAAGAAGGGCGCCCGTGCGGCCGGCGCAAAGAAGGCTGGTGGCGTGAAGGCGGCGACCGGTCGGAAGGCGGGCGCCGCCAAGAAGGCGTCTGCGGCGTCGGCCGCTCCCGCGGGTGCGAAGAAGGCGGCTGCGGCCAAGCCGGCCAAGGCCAAGTCGCCGTCGAAGGCGAAGAAGGCCGCCAAGGTTCCGACGAAGAAGCCGAAGGCGCCGCGCCCGAAGAAGGCGACGACGCCGTCTAAGGCGAAGGCTTCGCCCAAGAAGAAGAAGTAGAGTAGAGGAGAAAGAGATGGGAATGGAAGGGTTTGGCGCTTGACTCCGTCGTCCCCACCCCCCGTCGTCGTCTAGTGGCGCGCAAGAGACGCGCGGCCCAAAACGGCCCTTCTCAGGGCCATCAAAGCACGTCGGGGAAGGTTTTGATTGTCGTGTTGCGTTTGGTGTGGGTGTCTGTCTGGCGTTTCTGTATGCCCGTGGGGATGCTGTTTGCGTGCCGTGGTGGTTGGATTGCGGGGGTCGGTGGCGGGTGTGGGCGGCGGTAGCAGTAAGCGGTGTTGTTGTTGTTGTTGTTGTCGTGGTTGATTGTCGCCGTGTTTGTGGCGGCGGCCGACGGTTGGTTTTCTGTCACGTTGTTTTGTTTGAATACGTTGGTTGGCTTGCCTGCGTTCGTTCTTCTCGGATGTCTGTCTTGTCGAGTCGTGTCTGGTCTTTGTTTTGTTTTGTTCCTTTGTGTGTGTGTGTGTTATGTTTTGCAACGGGGGGCACGTTGAGATGCGGAAGGAGTCGGCGGGGATTTCGGTGGCGTGTAGAGCGAGCGAGCGAGCGCGCCTGCCTGGCCGTTGGCCGTCGGAGTGGAGTGCGGGTTTTTTTGTTTTCGAAACGAAAGCGGCGGCCGGCCAGCCACCCGTGCGGTGTGACGTCGGCCGTTGGGTATTGTGCGCTTTGAGCGCCGGGGAGGGATGATGTGTGATTGTTGCGCGCTGCTAGCAGGCAGGCAGAGTGAGCGGGTGTGGCGGACGGACGGGAAGTGGTGGTTTTTGTTTTTGGGTTGCGGGGCGAGAGGCAGGCGACCGACAAAGTTTGCTCGCGACGGAGAGATGTTAGTGGCCCTGAAAAGGGCCGTTTTTGTTTGTGCGGTGCGGTGCCGCGGCGCGGTTTAGGCGCGCTCGCCGCGGATGCGGCGCGCGAGCTGGATGTCCTTGGGCATGATGGTGACGCGCTTGGCGTGGATTGCGCACAGGTTGGTGTCTTCGAAGAGGCCGACGAGGTAGGCCTCGCTGGCCTCCTGCAGGGCCATGACTGCGGAGCTCTGGAAGCGCAGGTCGGTCTTGAAGTCCTGGGCGATCTCGCGCACTAGGCGCTGGAATGGCAGCTTGCGGATGAGCAGCTCTGTGCTCTTCTGGTAGCGCCTGATTTCTCGCAGGGCGACGGTGCCCGGCCTGTAGCGGTGGGGCTTCTTGACGCCTCCGGTGGCGGGCGCGCTCTTCCTCGCCGCCTTGGTGGCGAGCTGTTTGCGCGGCGCCTTTCCGCCGGTGGACTTGCGGGCCGTTTGCTTTGTGCGGGCCATGGCGGTAGCGGTAGCGGAGCGGCGTGCGTGGAGGTTAGGTGCGGCGCGGCGTCCGGTGCTGCCTTGACAACGGGCCCGCGCGCTTTTTTTTTTTTTTTTTTTTTTTTTTTTTTTTTTTTTTATTTTTTTTTTTTTTAGCACTTTTCATTCCTTCTCCTAAGGGGAGAAGGCGGGCTGTTTTAGGGCTTGTCTGTTTGCCCTTTATCAGCCATAGGGTACATTTTTATTTTATTTATTTCCATTTTTCTTGTATATCTGATTACATGCTATTATCTTATATTGAGAATCCTTAATTTTACGTTTTTTTTTTTTTTTTTTTTTTTTTTTTTAGAGTATAGATTGATTTTGTTATGTATTAACTGAACATGTTTAGCAATATGCCTAACTTAATGAACTAATTGTTTACTTAATTTAATTTAGTTTATAATTGGATTAGTTTATATCTGGAAGTGACACATTATTCTAATGGGGGATTTATTTTTAACAGCGTTTACATTGTTTTTCCCTGTGTGATACTTCTTGGTGATGGAGTATGTTGTTTTAGAAGATATATTCTAGCTTAGTCTATTCTTAATACTAATGTTTACATGTTCTCCTTTCCTGTTTTGTAGTACTTGGAGCTGGTTGCTACAATGTTTTTTGCCTTATTCTAGTTTTACATATTCTCCTTTCCCTTTGGTGGTACTTGGAGCTGGTTTTTTTTTTTTTTTTTTTTTTTTTTTTTTTTTTTTTTTGTTAACAATAGTTCTTATCTTGTCTATGGTTTCCTTAATGTTATTGTGTTTTATTCTATGGGGTGTGTTGTGTGTTGAGTGTGAGGGTGAGGGGCTGTCGTGGTGCACTGGGTCATTGTCGCTGTGCTATTGTCTTTTGTCTAGGTGGAGTGGGGTTGTGTCGCCTTCTGTCAGTAGTGTCATTGTGGGTGCTAAGTCGGGGAACTCAGTTGTTGTATTTTGTGCTACTGTACGCGCCGGGTAAATGTATTTCTTTTTTGGGCGTCTTGCTGTGCGTGGCTTGGTCGTCAGAATGTCTTCCATGTCGGGTCGTTTGTGTAGGATGTGTGAGCCGTATCTTGCTCTGAGTTTTGTCAGTCTTGTTTGTAGAGGGGTTATTTCTGTCGCCTCGTATACTTCGTCGCTAGGGGTGCGGCATGGTAGCTTTGCTATGCTGCGTAGTAGTCGGCGTTCTGTCGAGTACAGTCTGTTTGCTACTGTCTTTGGTATTCCGCCTAGTGGTGCAGCGGCGTATTCGTATATTGGTCGTATGTATGTCTTGTATGTGTGTATAGCTGTCCTGGTGGAGCAGCCATACAGTCGTCCTTGTACTTGTCGGATTAACTGTTGTCGTTTCCTCGTTTTGTTGAGCAGGTATTGCAGGTGGGCTTGGTAGTTGAGGTGTTTGTCTAGGTAGACACCGAGGTATCTCGCCTTGTCGGTCAGTTGTAGGGGTTCGTTCCATAGTCGGAGTGTTATGTCTTCTCGTTTTTGCTGTCGTTTTTTTGTCAGGTTGCGGTGTTGGAATAGGACTAGTTGTGTTTTAGTCGGGTTGGGTCGGATTCGCCATTTAGTCATCCATGTCTCTAGTTTGGTCAGGTATTTTGCTGCTTTTTTTTGTATTATGTCTGTCCTGAGTCCTGTGCACCAATATGCAGTGTCATCTGCATATAGGGCGATCTTTTCGTGTTGGTCTGTTGGGGTCGGTATGTCGTGTGTGTATAGCGCGTACAGTAGTGGGGACGATATTGCACCTTGTGGGACTCCCGCCTCTGGGGTGAATGGTTCAGAGGTGGCGTCTTGCACATGTACTCTGCTGTGTCGTCCGGTTATTTGAGTTTTTACTAGGCGTACGAATTTCGGTGGGATGCCGAGTTTGAGCAGTTTGAACAGGAGCCCATTGTGCCATAGACGGTCGAAGGCGCGCTCGATGTCGAGAAATATGGCTAGCGTACAGTGCGATCTGTTGAAGCCCTGGGTGATGTCGCATGTCAGTTTCAGAAGTGGGTCTGTGGTGGAGTGGTTGGGGCGGAAGCCGGCTTGGAGTAGGGGGAGTAGTTGTTTGTTGTCCACATATTTTCTTAGTCTGTCGGTCAGTATACGTTCATAAGTTTTTCCTATAACGTCCAGTAGTGAGATAGGTCGGTAGGAGAGGGGGTCCGTTCGTGGCTTGTCGGGTTTGGGGATCATTATGGTCTTACTTGTCTTCCATGCAGTCGGGATTGTTTCTGTCGTTAGGCAGTAGTTGAACATCAGTGAGAGGATTGGGATTAAGGCAGGGAGGGGGGCGTTCTGCAGGTGGATACGTTTAATGTTGTTTTGTCCTGGGGCTGAGTTTCGTCCAGTCCGTATTGCGTTGGTGATTTCAGCGTCTGTTATAGGTTTGGTCAGTTCGGAGGTGTCTTCTGTTTCCGCTGTAGGACTTGTTAGTAGGTCGGGGAGTTGGTTCTCTACGTGTCGGTAGAAGTCGTTGTCGAACTTGGCGTCTGTTGGGAAGGAGTGGATGGTTCGGAGGGCGTTCTGGAATGTGTCTGCTTGTGTTTTAGGGTCTGTGATTGGTTCGTCGTCTACTATTAGTGTCTGGTTGGGGGGTTTCTTTTGTCCAGTCAGCGTCTTGAATTTATTCCAGAATTTTCTGCCTTCTTTGTAGTTGAGTTGGCGGCAGGTGTCGTCCCACTCTTTTTGTTTGTGCTGGGAGATTATGCGTTTCGCTTGCGCGTTTAGTCGGTTCCACTGTCGTCTTAGGTCTGGGTTATTCGTGCGTCTAATTTCGCGCTGTAGTTGCCTTTTCCGCCTTAGGATCGCTAGCGCCTCCGCCGGAATGGTGGGCCTCCAGTTCTCTATTGTCTTTTGTGGGATTGCCTCGTCTATTGCTGTTGCGAAGGTGGTTTCTAGTCGTTCGTTTAGGTGTTCCAGGTCGGTGTTGTCTGTCAGGGTAGTTGGCAGTGCTAGTTCGTCTTGTATAATGGTTTGGAATTTCCTCCAGTCGGCTTTTGCGTATAGGCGGATGTTGCGTTGTGTGGGGTGAGGCGGTGGTGGGTTTATAGCCGTTGTGGCGAATATGATGGGGAGATGGTCGCTGGTTATGGGGTCACCTAGGAAGGGATTAGATAGGTTATTGGTTAGGATCGGGCTATGGAGGATATGGTCTGGGGTGGAGGAGCCGCGATGTCCGATGAAGGTTGGTTGGTCGAGTGCAAGTCTGGATATCGGGTCGGTTGTTAGTATGTCAAAGAGTGCTCGTCCATTGTCGTTCGTTGCTGTGCAGCCTAGCTGTGTGTGGCGTGCATTCAGGTCGGTCAGCAGGATGAATTTGTTGTAGGTCGTCATCAAGTACTGCAAGAAGTCTAGTGGGATGGGGTGTCCGGGTGGGTTGTACAAACATGCGACTGTCAGCTTGCATCTTTGTTGTGTCCTGATTTGCACCACGACAGCTTCTGTATCCTGTAATTGTTGCGGGAGGGGCATCTCTTTAACTGGGATGTTGCTTTCTGTGTATATTGCTACGCCCCCCCTGCCGTCGGGTCTGTTTTTGGAATGGCAGGTGTATCTGCTTAGTTTGCAGTGTTGTTGTGGGCGTAGCCATGTTTCGGCCACGCCAAGGATGTGTATGTTATGTTGATGCATGCTGTGCATAAGTGCATGTTTCCTATTGCGCAGCCCTTGGACATTCACAAACATGATGTTTGCGCTGTCCTTCTCTGTCAGTCCCGCCATCGCGCTTTTGCTGTTGTAGCTGGGGGGGGGGGGGGCAGTTGTTTACGTCGTGTCTGTAATATCTGTAATTGTGACGTGGACCCTGTTGTTGCTTTGTGTCACTTCCAGATCTTTGTTTAGAAGTTGTCTGATGGTCTGTCGCAAGACAGTCTTAATCTCGTGTTTTCTGTCTTGGAAGACGTTGAGCAGGACGGTAGTGAGTGTGCGGATGAAGTCTTCCTTCATGACCGCCTCTTCTTTCAGTTCTGCTGTTGTTTGAGGGCGTGGGGCAGGTTCGTCAATCGTTTTAATGACGGCTTGTGCATAAGTGTTGACTGCTTCTTTCGGTCGGCTCTGGCATTTTAGTGATAGTGCCGAGTGGCTCTCTCCGCAGTTCGCGCATTTTGTGTTGTGTGGAGGCGCGTTACACCTTGAGAGCGTGTGTTCGCCGCTGCACTGTGGGCATTTGGGCTTGGCCACGCAGCCGTGCGTTTTGTGGTCGAATGACAAACATCGACCGCATTGCGCTGGCTGGGGGGGCAGTAGGTTCGATGGTTCTACCGCTCGTACCTTGTAATCAATCCTAACACCATCGTTTAACATTCTGTCGATGGTGTCAGGATCGTGAGTCAGTACTCGAAACTTCATCGTTGGCCCACCAGTTTCGCGGGAGGTAATTCTCCAGGTTTTGTGGACCTTCAGTCCCTGCTCGATAAGCTGTTGTTTAACTTCTTCCTCATCCACCTCTTGCTCTACACCCTTGATTACTGCGCTAAGGGAGGGTTTGTTCAATTGCCTTCGTTGTAGTGGTTCCCTGGGTGGGAGCAGTTGCACTTTAACTGCTGGGGAGAGGTGGTTGCGGAAGAAGGTTTGCAGGGTTGGCGCCGCTTCCTCGGACGCGTATTTTATTATTGTGGAGAGGCCTCTCCTGACGTTGATATTTACAATGTTTGCCTTCATATTTGTGCTAGCGAACTGTTTGAAGGTAGTTGCGATTGTGTTCTGTGTGGTTTCTCGTGGTAAGTTGGATATTTCATAGGTGGACACTCTAGGTCTTCGTGGCGGCGTGCTGCAGTAAGAGCTCGGTGAGGTACCTCTCGATGATGGGGACCGGCTCCTCTGGTCCCGCTGGGCACATGGTATGTCGTCTGGGGATGCTGGGCTGATGGTAGCGGGGTTGGGGGGGTCACCAGTCGGTCTTCCAGTCATCTCGGATCGGTTTGGATTTTGATGTTGCGCTGGCGTGCTGTCAGTTCGGTAGTCCAAGTACTTGGGCATGTGTGTGGCCGCACTTGGGGCGCTGAGTTCCCGCTTGGTTGGCACCTTGCTTTGACGCCTGAAGGTATCCACGGGAGTGGTCAGCCCTATCTACTCGTGCGCGGGTTACGGAGCAGTGCTGCCGGCCCTGGCACGGATTTGTCCCTATAGAGGGGGGGGGCAGAGATGCTCTGCCGTGCAGCGCTATGTAGTGATTGGAACTGTGGCTTTATCGCCTTAGTTTTGTTTCGCTGCCATGACGAAACGGTATCCGACACTTTTGCTTTTTCGATTTAAACGACAATTGCTTTTCTGGAGGTTACCGTTTTAGCGGCAACAGCTATCGTTGGCCCGCGCGCTCGCACCTTTCTTCATGTGAGGAAGGTTCTTCTCTCTTCCCCGGCGTCTTGCAGTGTGAGCTGTTGAGCTATTCCTGCGGACAAATCTGAGATACAGGTATATGGGGTACATACATAATTTGGGTGGCTTCTTTGATTTACACTTTTTTGGTGCTATGCTATTTTCTTCTATGCTAGGTAGCGATTTTTTTTTTTTTTTTTTTTTTTTTTTTTTTTTTTTTTTTCGTTCACACACACATTCATACTCACCACTTAAGGTGATCTCTGGTCACATTCATCCTATCATTCATACTTTAACTACTCGCCCCCTGTTGGTGGCGATACTATTCTAGTTAGGGAGAATATTTACAATATTTGCGTTCTTTTGGGGTGGGTGATTTACAATAATCGGGATGGGGTTAACAGGATGGGTGTTGTCGTCTCTTGGTCTATCCCAGCAGCAGGTCCGGCCATCTGGTGTGGATGTTGCGATGCTCTCGGTGTCCAAGGGCAGAGATGAGGGGGTTCTCTGCTGCTGCCGTCCTCTCGTAGAAGGTGTGTGCTGCTTGTCGGAACCTCTCGCGTAGGCGGGGGATCCCGGTCAGTTCGTGGAGCTCCTCTGTTGGGAAGTCCCATGGTAGGTGCAGAGCTCTCTTCAGCGCCCTGTTCTGTACGCGTTGCAGACTTCCGATGTGTTGTTCTGCTGCGTTACCCCACACTACTGCGGCGTACTCTAGGAGTGGCCGCACTAGTGCGAGGTATAGTTTGATGCCCAGCTCCTGCGGTAGTGCGGAGGTGGGATTGAGTATCGGGTACAGCATCCGTAGTCGTCCCATTGCTTTGTCTTTGATATTCTTGACGTGGTCCTTCCATGTAAGACGTCTGTCCAGCGTGACTCCTAGATACAGAGCTGTTCTGCTCCAGGGGACGGCTGTTCCTCGGACTTCTATTGGTGGTAGATTCATTGGAAACTTCCTTCTGCAGATGGGTATTGCTTGGGTCTTCGTCCCATTGAACGCCAGGCGCCACTTCTTCGCCCAGTCGCAGAGGTTGTCTGTGGCTCGTTGAAGTCTGTGCCTGAGAACCCTGGCGCTTCTGTTGCGTGCGTAGAGCGCGGTGTCGTCCGCATAGAGAGCTGTGTGGACGTTGGGTGCTTGTGGGATGTCGCTGGTGTAGAGAGTGTATAGCACTGGGCCTAGTACACTCCCTTGCGGTACTCCAGCTAGGATGTTTCTTCTGGACGATTCTCCATTCGGGACTCTTACATGGAACGTTCTTCCTTCTAGGTAGGACTTTAGTAGCGTCACGTGGGACACTGGGACTCCTCTGTCTAGCAATTTGAACAGCAGGCCTTCATGCCATACCGAGTCAAATGCTCTGGAGACATCTAGGAATACTGCACCGAAGAATTCCCTCCGCTCCATCGCTTCCATGGCCTCTTCTGTCACTCTGAGGAGCTGCTGCGTAGTCGAGTGTCCTGCTCGGAAGCCGAACTGCGTGTTGGGTAGTATCTGGTCCTCATTTACGTGTCGTAGTAGCCTAGCCAGATATAGGCGCTCGAATACTTTCTAGATCGCCGGTAGGAGGCTTATGGGCCTGTAGCTTGCTGGTTGGGTGGCGTCTTTTCCCGGTTTGGGTATTGGTACTACTATTGCATGTTTCCATGTTCTGGGGAACTTCTTTGTCCGCAGTATGGTGTTGAAGGATCTTGCTAACACTGCGGCTGCTTCTTCTGGCATCTCTTTTAGCATCTTGTTTGTGAACAGGTCTATACCTCCCGCTTTTCTTGGGTTTAGGTATCTGAGCTGTATTTTTACTTCCTCTGTGGTGATTTCCTGTATTTGGTCATCTTCGTCCTGGGCTTCCAGGAATCTGGGGAGACGGCTGGTCACCAGTTCGATGTGTTCCGGGTCACTGGGGTCTTCTATCGGGGTGAAATTTTGTGCGAATACATCTGCGAGTGCGTCCGCTTTGCTGTTGGGTTCACACACCTTGTCGTTCGCCACTGTGAGTGGTGGTATTCTCTGGTAGTGGCTCAGGAGGTTCTTTGTGGTTTTCCAGGCCGTCCCATCTTCGATTCGGAGTGCTGATATTCTGGCTGCCCATGTTTGTATCCTGTGGGCCTCCACTGCAGCTTTTATTTCCCTCTGCAACCTGTTAACTTGCCTCTTGGTTGCAGGGTTCCTTGTTCTGGTCCACTCCCGGAAGAGCCTGTTCTTGTCGGCTATTGATGCTCTTATTTGCGGTGGGAGGTGGTGTGGTGTGGAGTCTTGTTCTTCTTCTCTTCTTACTGGTGTGGCGGCTACTGCTGCGTCTATGGCTTTCTCCGTCACGTATCTTATGGTTTCTTCTGCTCCGGCTTCTTCTGGGTCGGGTGGGGTGGCTAGATCTTCAGCTAGCAGTTCTCTGTAGTTCTGCCATCGGGTGCCTTTCAGGTCGAGCCCTTCCTTTTGTGGGGCGAGTCCTTCCAGGGCGATGTCGTAGACTACTGGTATGTGGTCTGAGGCCAGTACATCTCGGGTGCTGGCGTGGATGGCCAGGGGGAGCCCTTTTACTAGGGCTACATCCAGTATGTCTGGGTTGTGTTGCCTCGGGTAGTACGTCGGACTGTTGGGTCCGATTATGGTTGCTTGTCTTCTTTCAGCGGCGTTCAGTAGTCTTCTTCCGCTGTTGTTGTTGACTCTCGAGTTCCATGCGTGGTTCTTTGCATTGTAGTCTCCTCCCGCGAAGACGTTCCCTGGGATGGAGAGTAGTGCTTCAATGTCCGCTGGGTCGAGAGCTCCGTTTCTTCGGGGCTGCCTGTAGACGGCGATGAAGTTGATTTTCCCGAATGTCGTGTCCACTGCTACTCCGTTTGCTTCCAGTGTGCTGAGGCGCGGGAGTTCTATAGGGTGGTGCCGGAGCGATCTTCTTACGTAGATGGCCGTCCCTCCCTTGTGCGTCGGTCTATCCTTC
This sequence comes from Schistocerca serialis cubense, assembly GCF_023864345.2. NCBI lineage: Eukaryota > Metazoa > Arthropoda > Insecta > Orthoptera > Acrididae > Schistocerca > Schistocerca serialis. Next base: position 189,137 of record NW_026047817.1, read on the forward strand.
CTATGGCAGTCATAGTTGGGTACTCCTACCCTGACTCCCGGTTTCAGGAAAGTTTCACATATGAGACATATGTCCACGGCTTCGTCGTATAAGAACTGACGAAATTCGCCTGCCTGGTGTGTTATTCCATTGGCATTCCACACGGCGACTCTCAATCCCTGCGCGGGTCTATTTGCCATTTTGGTTTCTTGGGGCTGGGATTGTGTTTGCCATGTATGTGGCTATCTTCTCTGTCACGCTCTTGAGCGTGACGATGGCTTCCATCATGACTGTCATGAGGGAGGCGATGTCTGCGGCTGTGGGTGCGTTTGGGGCCGCGTCTTCTCTGGCGTTGACTTTTTGTTGTTCTTCTGCGCCTGTTGTGGTACCCTGCTGCTCGTGGTGGTCGGGGCCTTGCTGTTCTTCTTCCATCCTCGGCCTCTTCTGTAGGTGGCGGCGGGGCAGCGGTCGCGGTGCTTGTGTGGGCTCCGCCTGGTTTCTTGGTGCTTCTGTTTCCGGGTTCCTGCTGCGCTGGTGGGCTGCTGGGCCAGTGCTGGGAGTGTCCCTCGGCTGGCGGCGGCGGCGGCTCTTCACTGTGTCGGCGTAGCTCGTTCGTTGGCCCGCGCGCCTCCGTGCTGCGCTTATATGCCCTCGGTTGCGCGTGGTGGGGGGAGGGCGGGCCAGAGTCTATATAGGGGGGCGGCGGGCGCGCTGGGCGCAGACCGTAGCCGACTCGCCAGCCGCTGCAGGTGCTGTTTGTGCACGTTTTGCTTTGCCCGAGGAAGGAAGGATGACAGGCCGCGGCAAGGGAGGAAAGGGGCTCGGCAAGGGTGGCGCCAAGCGGCACCGCAAGGTGTTGCGCGACAACATCCAGGGCATCACGAAGCCCGCCATCCGCCGCCTGGCTCGCAGGGGCGGCGTGAAGCGCATCTCTGGTCTGATCTACGAGGAGACCCGCGGGGTGCTGAAGGTGTTCCTGGAGAACGTGATCCGCGACGCGGTGACGTACACTGAGCACGCCAAGCGCAAGACTGTGACGGCCATGGACGTGGTGTACGCCCTGAAGAGGCAGGGGCGCACCCTGTACGGTTTCGGCGGTTAGGCTGCGTCGCAGCGGGCGCTGGCCTTCCCGCGGCCGTGCTTGTGGGTGGGAGAGACTAGAAAACGGCCCTTTTCAGGGCCACCACACTGTTCGGAAGTTGAAAAGTGCGAAAGAGTCTGTGTTGTTGCTGCGTGTGTGCGCTGTGTTGTTTGTTTCTTTCTTTCTTTCCGTTTGAGCGACGTGATGTGACTGGGAGGGGAGAAGGAAAGGAAACGTGTCATGTGGCTGGCTGTGTGTGGAGCTGCTTCGTTTGTGTGTTTGTTATTGTGTGTCTTTGTATCGATCGCGACGGAGATGGCGGGCTGTGTGTTGTTGTGCGAGAGGCGGTGATTATTTGCTTGCGTGGTTTGTCTCTGTGTGTTTGTTTGCGGCGGCGTTGGGGTTTCCGAGGCAAGGCGTGTGGGCATAGGCGGCCGGATCAGCTGTTTCGTTCGTGTCGACGGCCGTTGCGCGCGGGAGTGGAGGGCGGTGTGTCGACACGCCTCCCTTTAACAATGGTCATTATTGCTGCCGTTGTCGGTTTGGAAGGCGACTGCGACCGTGCAAAATGTGTGTGTGTGTGTGTGTGTGTGTTGGGCCACACGGGCTGTGTGGACGACAAGATGGCGGACGTGCGCCGGCGGCGGCTGTGCTGTGACAGTGCAAAGTTAAAACAAAACAAGGTGCGGCGAGGACGACTGAAATTTTGCTTTGGACGTAGGTGTGTGTGGTGGCCCTGAAAAGGGCCGATTGTTGTGGGCCGAGCCGGCAAAGCGCGTTGCGTGCAGGGGAGCACGCGGCGCTGCGATTGCCTGGCCTCCTTTAGGCCTTCTTCTCGGTCTTCTTTGGCAGCAGGACGGCCTGGATGTTGGGCAGGACACCACCCTGTGCGATGGTGACGCCCGACAGGAGCTTGTTGAGCTCCTCGTCGTTGCGGATGGCAAGCTGCAGGTGGCGCGGGATGATGCGCGTCTTCTTGTTGTCGCGGGCCGCGTTTCCGGCCAGCTCGAGCACCTCAGCCGCGAGGTACTCCATGACGGCGGCGAGGTAGACGGGCGCCCCGGCGCCGACGCGCTCTGCGTAGTTTCCCTTGCGCAGGAGGCGGTGGATTCTGCCGACCGGGAACTGGAGCCCAGCCCTGCTTGAGCGGGACTTTGACTTGCCCTTGACTTTGCCTCCCTTTCCGCGTCCGGACATGGCGATGGGCTAGCGACGGTGCACACGAAACGGAAACGAAAACGACCGGTGCGAGCGGCAGCGAGTCGAGCAGCGGAGTGCGTGCCGGCGCAGCCGGGGTGGGGGTGCTTTATGGGCTCGGGTGCGGCGGCCGGTTGCGCGCGCGCCCCATTGGTCGGCGGCCGCAACAGGGCGAGCTGGTAAAGGTGCGGCGGCGGCTGGCGGCGGGTGCCACTGTGTGGGGAGACGCTGACTAGAGCGGAGCGCTTGCTACTGGTGTTGCTGCTGCCGTACGTTGGTTCGAGATGCCGCCCAAGACTAGCGGGAAGGCCGCCAAGAAGGCTGGCAAGGCGCAGAAGAACATTTCGAAGGGCGACAAGAAGAAGAAGCGCAAGAGGAAGGAGAGCTATGCCATCTACATCTACAAGGTGCTGAAGCAGGTGCACCCTGACACGGGCATCTCGTCGAAGGCGATGAGCATCATGAACAGCTTCGTGAACGACATTTTCGAGCGCATTGCGGCCGAGGCTTCTCGCCTGGCGCACTACAACAAGCGCTCGACCATCACGTCCCGCGAGATCCAGACCGCTGTGCGGCTGTTGCTGCCTGGCGAGCTGGCCAAGCACGCCGTGAGCGAGGGCACGAAGGCGGTGACCAAGTACACGAGCTCCAAGTAAGGAGGTGGCTCTGGAATGGAAGGAAGGATGGAGAAGGCTCCTCCGTTGCGAGAGCGGCAAAACGGCCCTTTTCAGGGCCACCAACTTGCCTTTTGCGGGAAGGGCGGAATTGTTGTTGTTGTTTGTGTGGACGGCTGTGATGTATGTGTGCATTTTGATTGTGGGTGGGGGGGCGCGTCAAAGCGTGTTGCGCGGGGTACGGCCACGAGGTTGGTCGCCGTGGCGTGGAATGGTGGCACGCCTCGTTGGCGTGGTTTTTGACCCATTGGTGTTGTTGGTGTGTGTGTGTGTGTGTGTGTTACCCGTCTGCGAGGGGGGACAGTGTGATCGGCGACTTTTGTGTCACCGTAACGACGGCCGTTTGCGGGTTTGTTTTTTTGCACATCATACATGGCGAGGGTGAAATGTGAAATGTGAAATGTTTTTGTTTGGTTTTTTTTGCCGCCCACTATTCCCTTTGCTGTACGCCGAGTTTGACAATGGTGCGACGTAACTGCAGCGTGGAGGTGTGTGAGTGACGTTGAAATGAACGTGCCATTAAGACGCATTGTTGTTGTATTGTACTGTACGTGTACGGCGACACGCACGATGATGTACCATTCGACTCTGATGTTTGATAGCCGTGTCTGACTGATTGCGTACGACGCACGCACACCGATGTCGTCATTCAAGATGCACGCTAGACGACGACGGCGGCGGCGGCGGCGGTCGTTTGTTTGGCGAATGTCTGTACACGTGTTTGTCTGTGTCCATCCGGTATGTATTTGTTTGTTTGAAAGTGTTTTGTGTGTCGGTGACGTGGTCCGATCCGTCGCCCCCTGAGTAACTGTCGATCGGCGCGATAGACCGGCGTCACGCAACTGAACCGAAGTCTTGGGCACACCCGTCATACTGTTGTACACCGTCGCGCTGAGAACGGTAACGAAAGGTTGACTTTGATCGGTCGAATGTCTGGGCAGAACGTGAGGAATGAGGCAAGAGTGCAAGGACGGGGGGCAAAAGAGAGAGGAAGGGAAAAAGGGGAGAAACGCATTCGTAGAGCAACGGAACGTTCCCGTGTGGGAGGCGTATTGGAGCCGCACTGAAATGCGTTTAACGGCGGCGCGGCTGCAAGTGTCTGCCGTGGTGAACGTTACCTTTGACGGCTGCATTGGGCTTTGCCTTTGCTTTTGCTTTCGCTTTCGCTTTCGCTTTCCCGGATGTACGTAACGTTTGTTGATATGGTTCTGAGGAAGAGTGTATGACAGTGCCGTGCCGTCCATGTTCGTGTGCCCTCCCATTGTGTGTATGCTATTGTCTGTGTACTTGAATGATGTATGTAGGTGTTAGTGGACATGTTTTACCAGTGGGGGGAAATGGATCGTCGATAGTTGCCGTCACTCTGTCACGGTCGAGATGACGCACCCTCCGTACAGAAAGGTGTCGAGAAAGTGAGTGTGTGTGTGTGTGTGTGCGTGCGTCCGTGAATTGGCAGTGTTTGGAGGTGGGCGTGCCCTGGATGTGGCCCGGAAAAGGCTGTTCGTTAGGCGGTAGTGTTGTGTGGACAGGGGAGGGGCATGCGTAACGCTGCTGGCATGGCATTTCGGGAGATGGGAGGGGGCAAACGAGGAAACGAGGAGCGGCGGCCAAAGACGGGACGGGGAGGGGCGCGGTGTGGGTGGCTTGCGCCTGTGCTCGGCGTTGTGGTTTGTGCAAAAGAGGAGGAGAAAAACAATGTGAGTTGCCAGGGAGGGGAGCGGTGTTGTGTTGTGGTTGTCGTGGTGTAGCCGCAGACGCGGCTGTCAGTGAACGTGGCGAGACGGACGGATGCGCGGAGGGGCGGGGGCGGCGCATTTCGCCGGTGCCGTGCCGTGCCGTGCCATGCCTGAAAGCCGCGTGGTCGCTGTGTTGTTGGTGGCGTGGGGGCGAGGAGAGTACCGTACGGGTGTGCTTGTGCGCCGGAAATGGCACACTGCGCCCGCCCGTCTTGGAGGCTGATGGCTGTGGTGTGGAAATGGGGCGCGGTGATGTTGAAGCAGTTGAAGAACAGAAAAGAAACCAAGAAAACGGAAGGCGTGATGCGGCGGTGGTGGTGAGAGCGGGAAAAACAAAACAAAAAAAAAAAAAAAAAAAAACAACAAAAAAAAGAAGGAAAAACAACAAGAAACAAAAAAGAAAACAAAAAGTCTATCAATATTAAAATGTAAATGGAAATGGAAATGGACCCAGGTATAACCTCCCTGCACAAATAGCAGAGAGTCCGATGATAATAAAAATGTGCCAGAATGTTAACGTCCCTACAAAACAAACCCAACGATAATATTAATGAAAGAGTGAACCGTATGTAACATTGCAACAGACATAATGAAACCTGATAAATTGTATAAGGGCAGCAGCGTTGACCTTTGGCCCTGTATTCAGAATAAAAAGAGCCAAAGATCGTTACCCCAATGAAAAAGACACTGAAACACGTATGTAACATAGTAGCGATGGCGAGACATTGTAGCATCTGTGACCAGAGAGTTTGCGCTGGACTGCGCGAGTGTTGCGAGCGGTTCTCAGTCAGTCAGTCTGTCAGTAGTCGTTGCGAGTCCGTAGCTCTGTGTAGTTGAGGGCTGTACTCTGTCAGTAGTCGTCGCGTGCAGTACGCTAATAGTCGTCATGCAGAGCGGTCGGTCAGTAGTAGCAGCCGAGTGCGGTTGTGTGATGTAGGCGGTCGGCAACACTGGTCGAGATGGTGAATAAGGTATACTGTTAATTAATATAATCATTAGATAATGAAAAATTGTAATTATTCTCCAACAAGTTCCCCAATAATAATTTTTATTTCAAAAGCATTTTTCAAACATTTAATTTTTTATTGAACTAAAGAGTTCGTTCCACTTCTTTGAAGAAAAATGTCACTAAAATCACAAAAAAAGAGAATATTATTATTTGCAATGCAGTTCCTCCAAGCGCTGCGCAACAACCAGAGCAGAAATGTGACATCCATTTATTCGGAGGTAAGACTTTAATTCTGATTGTTTTGCACAGGGCCAAAGACCGATATTTCGGTTTAATTGAAGTTTCTTGTCACTGAACGGACTTTTGTAAATGTTGTGTGAAGACTTTATATTTGAGTCTGATTGCGAATTTCACATTTTTGTTGCCATTTTCAAGACCTCTCATTGTGGGCGAGGTTACAATTAGCGCAATGTCCATTAGCATCCGTAAATAACATTGTCCATTATTTTAAATTTTGCTGGGAGGTTACAACACACACACAAAAAAAAAAAAAACAAAAAATTGCATTTATATCCGCTCCTCAATTGTAGATACCCCTTACACAGCTGTGTGCAATGAATGAGTGCTGGCTGGTAATTAATTGCACTCCTTGGAGGGAAATGCCATAGGAAGTAGTCTTTAAAAAGTGAATGTTTTTCGTTAAGAGACAAAAGTTACTTTCGAAAAAAGGTAATAGTGGGGCTTTTGTTGTTGAACAAAAGAGGTACAATGAACATACGTTATCAGATTTGCGCAATGCAGCGTCACACCACCTTTTTGATTATAACACAATATACTATACATCGTCCCGAACCGTGACCAGAGTCGCGAGACGAGCAGAGCACGCCGCCGACGCCCGCTCAGTACAACCGTCCACCCGCTACTACTGTCGACCGACTACTACCTCTCCCGACTCGCGCTACAATATATATAACAACTGTTCCTGGCGACCCGGTGCGTGCCACTACTGTCGTCTGGCGCGGTCCAAGCGCCGACTAGCAGCGATAAAGAACTCTCTGGTCAGACAGAGATGCTGTCATGCCTCGCCATCGCTCTGGTAATGAATACATACGTGTTGCAGCGTGCGTACCACCGGAACACGCAGTGGCGGAGCCAAAGACTGTGTTGTCGAGGTCGAGTGCGAGTGGGAAGAGAGGCAGCGTCGGCACGGAGATGCAAGCGAGCGCGAGACGCACGGGGGCTGCGGCGTGGCGCGTTTGCGGTCGGCGCCTTTGGTGGCAACGGCCGGGACAAGCAGCGGTGTATGGTGTGGTGCGGGGCGGACAGGGGCGGCGGTGGACGGGGAGGAGGCGGCGCGACGACGGCATGGGGGCGAAAACGGGACGGGGGACGGCGGATGTTGAGAGGCGTCACGCGCGGGCAGGACACAGACACAGAGACACACAGATTGGAAAGGGAGGGTGCGCGGTAGTAGTTGGGAATGTGCGTACCGTGCGGGATGGGAGTGGGCGAGGAACACGGTCGTGGCCCCTGTTTTGGGTGCGTGTGATGACGTCGGTGTGTTGTGGGAAGGGAAGGTGCTGTGGCGGCGGCGCGTAATGGGCGTAGGCCGAAAAGAGAAAGGAACGTGGGCAGTGTGTTGGCAAGCGTCGGTTCGACTGCGACGTTGATGGGCAGGGCAGGGCAGGGCAGGGCAAGGTTAATGGTGGTAGGAGTAGGCGTGTGGGCGCAAAAAATCTGCCGCTGCAGGCGGTGCCGTAACCGCCATGGCGGGAAGGAGAGAGGGCCAAAGAAAGAAAGAAAGAAAGAAAGAAAGAAAGAAAGAAGAAAACAAAAAAAAAAAAAAAAAAAAGGTCGTGTTGTGTTGATGCGCAGGCAGACGCGTACAGAGGGACGAGCCCGGTCTGCAGCAGGGTGTGGCCGTGCCGAGTGCAGAGCAGCGGCGGCTCGGTTCGGTTCGGCCCGGCCCGGCGGGCCGCGCTGTTGTCGCGGACGTGAGCGCCCCCTGGCGGGTGGCCGGAGGCGGCGCGGCGTGTTGGACGTGTGGCTGGTGGCAGTGCACAATTTGCGAGTGGCTGGCGGTGTGGTGTGGCGGTTGGCGCGTCGGGCGGCGGAGAGGTATGTGTTGCGGGCGCCCTTTGCTGCGCTGCGTCGTTGCGTGTGCCGTACAGGGCGGGCGCTTGTCGACTGTGTGGGCGGTGTGGCGAATTGGCGTGAAACGGCTGCCGAGAGGTGTGTGGTAGCGAGCCGGTCGGTGGTGTCAGTGCGAAGGGGAATGTGCGTGCGTTTGGCGGTTTCGGTGTGCTTTTTGCGGCGTGAGAGTGGGAATTAGTGGGGCCGGCTGTTGTGTTGGTTCCTTGTGTCTTGTGTCGCGTAGCTTGATGGCAACGTGGAAGGACGCCGGTTTCGTTTCGAGCCTTGCGTGTGGTTGTCGACGTTGACTGGTTGGCGTGTGCCGATGCACGTGCATGTGTGGGTCGCGAGTGCGTTTTTGGCTGGCTGTGTGTGTGTGTGTGTGTTTTGGGGGGGAAGGGGGAGGCGGTGGTGAAAGTGCAGTCGTTGCCACGGGCGTCGTCGGGTGGGGCTGGGGCTGTGCGTCGTGGCGGAAAGGTGGTAGGTTGCGGGAAGCGAGCCCGTCGTTGACGGTGTCGCGTGAGTTGTGAATCGAGTGGGGCGCGGGGCGCGGGGCGCGGGACAGGAGCAGCGTGCCGCTGCGTCGTGGTCGTCAGCAGAGGCTGTGCGTGTGCTTGTCCTTTTTGTGGGCGGTTCGTGCGAGGCGTTTTTGTTTTGTGTTGCCCTAGTTGTTAGTTTATTTTGTTTGTGTTTGTTATTTTGAGACGACGACTGGTTGGTGGCGTGCGCGCGAAGTGGCGGTGTGCGCTTCCCGTGTCGTTTGTGTTGTTTGGTTTTTTTGTTTTTGTGTGTTTTTTTTTTTTTTTGCACTGGGCCCCGGTGGGTGGGTGCGTGTGTGTCGATTGCCGGCTGGCGAAAGGTGCGCCATCGGCGGGGTGGGTCGCCGGCACAAGTAGAGGCGGCGGCGTTGTTGCTGTTGTTGTGTGGTGTTTGTTTTGTTCGGCTGTGTCGGCGAGCTGTGTTGCGGTGCGTGTGAATGGTGGTGCAAAAGTGCTGGCGTTGGGGCTGCGACTGCGACGGCGGCGAGCCGCGGGCGCGCCATTGATAGTGATGTTGTGAACAGCGGCTGTGTACGGTAGTGGTGTTGTTGTAGCACGACGTGCATCCGGGCCGGCGCGGAAAGCGCAGTTGCGGGCGGTTGCCCTTCGGTGCCAGCCATGTCGCGTGAGCGGCGGGTTGCTCTGGTGTCGACACGTGGTGCTCTGGGTTGTTGTGTGGTGCCCTTTGGCCGGTGGGGGTGGTTCGCGTGTGTCTCGTTCGCGCTCGGTGTCTGGTCGTGGTCGTGCTGCTCCCCCGTCTGTCGGCGGTTTCCGACGTCGTCTGTACGTGTTTGTTCGTTTGCGGCGTGCCTGCCGACGTCGTCCCGTCGCGACCTTTCAACCGAAAGTGTGGCGCCCGAAGGTGAACGAACGTAACCCTGACCTCGGCGCTTTACGCTGAGCCGAGCGAACCGAACCGAACCGAACCTAACCTGTGGTGTGGCGAGGTGAGCTCAGCCTGTGAGCCCCTAACGTCTACGTAAGGTAAGCTGTCCGGCTCACGCCTCACGTTTGAACGCTTTTTTAACCTACGTTTGACGCTTCTTAACCTAGAACTGACCCCTTAACCTAACGTGTAACCTAACCTAACCTAACCTAACCTAACCTAACCTAACCTAACCTAACCTCTGACGCCTGACGTGTTTGAATGCTTAACCTAAGTTTGACGCTTAACCTAACCCAAGTCCCCTTAACCTAACCCACGTCCACCTAACCTAACCTAACGTAGACGTGTAAACGTAATGTGTAACGCGTAACGTGTAAGGTCGGCTGTCGTGTGTGCTTGACGGCAGATTGGGTTGGTCTGTAGATTCGGATTGCGGTTTGCCTCGGTCGAGGGGTTGGGTCGGAAGCGGCGAGGGGCGGCGGCGCCTGTTGCGCAGGCGGCGTCCGTTTGCGGCGGGCAATTGTTGAGAAACGGCTGTGAATGTTGGCGGGCGAGAGGAGGAGGACGGCGCGCGATGTGGCCCGACGGCTGCGGGCCGATCGGGAAACGGCGGGAGGGCGACGGAAGGCGATGGGGCGGCGGAGGCGCGTTTGCACGGCCGTCATCGCCGCACGCCTCGGCTTGTGTGGCTGTGGCGCCGGCCGCGCTGGCCGGGCTGCCGCGGCGACGGTGTGGGAGTTTTGCCGAAGGTTTGGCCATTGTGGCGGGTCGTCGGCTGGGGCTGTGGGGGCGGCATTTGGGCGGGGGCGGCGATTCTCGGCGGGCCGACCCAGGCTGTAGCGCGCGGTAGCTGCAGTTTGGCCGTGGTTTGCGGCGCTGCCGTGGTGACTGGTTGGCGACTGTGGTGTGGCTGTGTGTAGCCCCATCCTCGGTGGTTTGAAAGGCGCGGGCGGTTGTGGCGCAGGTTTGGGGCTGCTCCGCACAGGCTGTCGGACGTTGGGCGGTAGCAAGCGCGGGAGGCGCGGCGCGGCGGCGCGCAGAGTGGCGGCCGCTCTCTCGGCCGTCCGCGCCCGCCCGCGACACTGGCTGGGCCTTGTGATTCTCTGCTCTGCTGCTGTGCTGTGCTTGCGTGCCTGCCGTCCCGCTCGCTCTCGCTGTGTGTTACGCGCGTCGTCGAAATGGCAGATCAGGCGGCTACGAACGAGACTGCTGCGGCACCCGCCGCCACCGGCACTACGAAGAAGGCCAAGTCTGCGTCGTCTGCGAAGAAGCCGCGCGCCAAGCCTGCGCACCCGCGCACCTCTGAGATGGTGACGGCCGCCATCAAGAGTCTGAAGGAGCGCGGCGGGTCGTCGCTGCAGGCGATCAAGAAGTACATAGCCGCGCACTACAAGCTGGACGCGGAGAAGCTGGCGCCGTTTATCAAGAAGTACCTCAAGTCGGCCGTCGTGGCGGGCGAGCTGGTGCAGACGAAGGGGAAGGGCGCGTCCGGCTCGTTCAAGCTTGCCGGCGCCGGCGGCGGGGGGGCGGCCGAGGGCGGCAAGGCCCGTGCTGGCGGTGCCAAGAAGAAGCGCGCCGCTCCGGCCAGCAAGGAGAAGAAGGGCGCCCGTGCGGCCGGCGCAAAGAAGGCTGGTGGCGTGAAGGCGGCGACCGGTCGGAAGGCGGGCGCCGCCAAGAAGGCGTCTGCGGCGTCGGCCGCTCCCGCGGGTGCGAAGAAGGCGGCTGCGGCCAAGCCGGCCAAGGCCAAGTCGCCGTCGAAGGCGAAGAAGGCCGCCAAGGTTCCGACGAAGAAGCCGAAGGCGCCGCGCCCGAAGAAGGCGACGACGCCGTCTAAGGCGAAGGCTTCGCCCAAGAAGAAGAAGTAGAGTAGAGGAGAAAGAGATGGGAATGGAAGGGTTTGGCGCTTGACTCCGTCGTCCCCACCCCCCGTCGTCGTCTAGTGGCGCGCAAGAGACGCGCGGCCCAAAACGGCCCTTCTCAGGGCCATCAAAGCACGTCGGGGAAGGTTTTGATTGTCGTGTTGCGTTTGGTGTGGGTGTCTGTCTGGCGTTTCTGTATGCCCGTGGGGATGCTGTTTGCGTGCCGTGGTGGTTGGATTGCGGGGGTCGGTGGCGGGTGTGGGCGGCGGTAGCGGTAAGCGGTGTTGTTGTTGTTGTTGTTGTCGTGGTTGATTGTCGCCGTGTTTGTGGCGGCGGCCGACGGTTGGTTTTCTGTCACGTTGTTTTGTTTGAATACGTTGGTTGGCTTGCCTGCGTTCGTTCTTCTCGGATGTCTGTCTTGTCGAGTCGTGTCTGGTCTTTGTTTTGTTTTGTTCCTTTGTGTGTGTGTGTGTTATGTTTTGCAACGGGGGGCACGTTGAGATGCGGAAGGAGTCGGCGGGGATTTCGGTGGCGTGTAGAGCGAGCGAGCGAGCGCGCCTGCCTGGCCGTTGGCCGTCGGAGTGGAGTGCGGGTTTTTTTGTTTTCGAAACGAAAGCGGCGGCCGGCCAGCCACCCGTGCGGTGTGACGTCGGCCGTTGGGTATTGTGCGCTTTGAGCGCCGGGGAGGGATGATGTGTGATTGTTGCGCGCTGCTAGCAGGCAGGCAGAGTGAGCGGGTGTGGCGGACGGACGGGAAGTGGTGGTTTTTGTTTTTGGGTTGCGGGGCGAGAGGCAGGCGACCGACAAAGTTTGCTCGCGACGGAGAGATGTTAGTGGCCCTGAAAAGGGCCGTTTTTGTTTGTGCGGTGCGGTGCCGCGGCGCGGTTTAGGCGCGCTCGCCGCGGATGCGGCGCGCGAGCTGGATGTCCTTGGGCATGATGGTGACGCGCTTGGCGTGGATTGCGCACAGGTTGGTGTCTTCGAAGAGGCCGACGAGGTAGGCCTCGCTGGCCTCCTGCAGGGCCATGACTGCGGAGCTCTGGAAGCGCAGGTCGGTCTTGAAGTCCTGGGCGATCTCGCGCACTAGGCGCTGGAATGGCAGCTTGCGGATGAGCAGCTCTGTGCTCTTCTGGTAGCGCCTGATTTCTCGCAGGGCGACGGTGCCCGGCCTGTAGCGGTGGGGCTTCTTGACGCCTCCGGTGGCGGGCGCGCTCTTCCTCGCCGCCTTGGTGGCGAGCTGTTTGCGCGGCGCCTTTCCGCCGGTGGACTTGCGGGCCGTTTGCTTTGTGCGGGCCATGGCGGTAGCGGTAGCGGAGCGGCGTGCGTGGAGGTTAGGTGCGGCGCGGCGTCCGGTGCTGCCTTGACAACGGGCCCGCGCGCCTCCGTGCTGCGCTTATATGCCCTCGGTTGCGCGTGGTGGGGGGAGGGCGGGCCAGAGTCTATATAGGGGGGCGGCGGGCGCGCTGGGCGCAGACCACTCGAGTCAGTGATGCCGAGCGAGACGGACGCACGCGCCGAGCGCTCCGCCGCACCGCACGCTGAAGCGACTATGTCTACTCCAGCGGACAGGGCCGCGCCCCTGGACGCATCGAGGGTCGAGTCGAGTACGTCAGGGTCACTGCCGAGTGGCTCTGATAGTACTCCTCCCCTACGGAGAGACGGTAGTGAACCGAGTGTTCTGATAAGTGCCGCAGAAACCGCGCTTACCTCCCGCGAGTACAGTGACGCACGTAATCGCAGTGAAACTCGCGAGTGCAGTGACGCGGCGTACAGTGACACACGTAATCGTAGTGAAACTCGCGAGTGCAGTGACGCGGCGAGTCAACCCATGGAGAAGCCCGCCAACTCTGCTACAACACAAGGAGCGAGAGAGGACGGCCTCCAGCTTCTCATAAGTCTCATGCCTCAAGCCTCCACCACGGAGCTGCCGGCATCGGACGATGAAGAGGAGTTCATGGAACATGAACCCGAGCCAGCAAAAGAGCAGCCAACCTCACGGAAACGTGCGCAGTCGGACGATGTGCCGCCTGCCCAAAAATATCGTAAGAAGGCAAGCGCCACGCCACCGCCACCTCCGAAAAATGCGCGAAGACGCTCCAACACAAGGACGACGGACGCCGACGGCTTCACCAAGGCCACCAAAACGGCAAAAGTCGCGCCACAGCAGGGGCCTGCGCCAGTCGGAGTCGCCAACAGCTACAGCGCTCTAAGCGACTCTGAGGACGAAGAGATTGTGCTACCTCCACCACAACAGCGCAGGACACCTCCGCCGATCGTCATTGAGTACAAAGGCGCCTTCAGGGAGCTGCAAAATGCACTCAACATGGCGATCGGCAAGAACAGCTATACAGTTCGCGCCGTCGGTGAAGAACTCGCAAAAGTCAACATTAAAACGACGGAGGACTACAGGAAGGTGCTAACACTTGTAGAAGAACGTTCGTGGAATTTCTATACATATAGCGCCGACCGAAAGAAGCCACTCAAGGTAGTGTTCCGTTACCTTCCGAGGTCACTGAAGCCGGAAGAAATCAAAGAGGACCTCGAATGCATGGGCTTCGTCGTCGATGAGGTGATAAAGATGAAGCCGCTGCGCACCAGAGGTCGCGGCCCCCTGACGCTTGTGATAGCGAATAACACGCCTGAAAACAGGAAACTGTTCCAGCTGACAAGAATAGGGAACGTGGAGGTGCGAGCCGAGGAACTGAGAAACAAATCGGCATACGCGCAATGCTATCGCTGCCTCGAACCCGGACACGTCAAAAAGTACTGCCGCATGCCGGACTATTGTGTAAAGTGCGGCGAAAACCATTCCACAGAATCGTGTGCTCTCAAAGGTGTCCCACACCAAGACTTCACTCCCAAGTGCAAGTTGTGCTCAGGCGCCCACGTAGCCAGCTTTCGCGGCTGCCCAGTGCTCCTGAGTTACGGCGATCGCGCGCGCGGGAAAGCACAGCAGAAACCACAAAGGAACCCGGCCACGAGTTCCCGCCAGCCGACGGCCAGCTCCGCGAACAAAGGAAGGAGAGGTCGTCGCACCCGCCGCGGCAGGGGAAGGAATGCGGACACGCGAGCTGCACAAGGTCAGTCGCACAATAGCACCCCTCGCCGCCCTGCCCCGCCTGCTCCTCATGCCGTCCAGACGTCCACAAGCAATGGAGGACAAGCTCCACCCATCGCTGCGCCGCGAGCCCGCAGGCCTCCCACTGCCGGCCCAGCAGCGAGCCAGCAGCAGGTAGCGACGCACGCTGAGCCGCAGCAACGCCAGCTAGCTCCGCCCCCTGCGCCGCAGCCGGGCACCGCGAGCCAACCAGCTCCGCCGGCGCCCGACCCAGCCAGCATGACCGACTTCCCACGGCCAAGATGGAGGCAGCCCAACAGCCACAACACAGCCGTCCGCCATGCTGTCGACAGACAAAATGGCGCGCACGCCGCACGAGAGCAGGCAGCCCCGCCTCCAGCTCCGCCAGGTAACACCGGCAGCCAACCAGCACCGCCCGCGCCCGCGGCAGCCAGCATGGCTGACCCGCCGCGTTCAAGATGGCGGCTGCCGGACAGCCGCGCCGCAGCGCCCCGCCATGATGTCGGCACCCGACAAGATGGCGCGTACCGGCCGCCGGCCGTCCGCCATGTTGTCGGCCCCAGCGCTGACGACGGACGCATAGACAGAATTCTCTGCTGCATGGAGAAGATGCTGCAGCAGATGTCAGAGCTCATGGCCGTGGTGCAACACGTAGCATCCGCCATCAAACCTGCAGTATCTCATCATGCCTGAGCGCGCAAGAAACCTAAAAATCTGCATCTTCAATGCAGAGGGTCTCAACAAGCAGGGCGCCGAATTCAGGCAGATGATCAGAGAAGAAGACATCGACATCTGCCTGGTCACGGAGTCCCACCTCAAGCCAGGCGTGCGAGTGGGTGTAGCGAACTACAAATGCTACAGACACGACAGGCCGACGCACGGCGGGGGCACGGCCGTGTACGTGCGACGCACGCTGGCACACCACCAAGTACCTACTCCAGAACTGACAGCGATGGAAGCAGCAGCCGTCGCAGTCGAAACGGGAGTAGGGAAAATTACCTTCTGCGCCGTATACAGGCCGCCAAGGAGGGCGCTAAACGCAGCAGACGCAAACGCTTTACTGTCGCTCCCTGGTAAGCTGATACTAGGGGGCGACTTCAATGCTAAGCACACGGCCTGGAACAGCCGACTCACTAACACCAGCGGCCGGCGGCTGCTCAACGTGGCTGAGAGACATGAGGCGATAGTCATAGGACCGCACAGCCCGACCATTTACCCCAGAAATGGCGGGCAGCCTGACGTCCTTGACATCGCGATCATGAAGGGCACGCGTCTACACGCAACAGCCACCACCCTTACGAAGATGTCATCCGATCACTTGCCTGTCATAGTGGAATTAAACGCCGACGTCATCCATCAATCGCGCAGAGGGCTGGACCTGCGCGGTATCAACTGGGACACGTTCCGTGAAACAGTAACACAGAAACTTGAAGACGCCCCCGACGCGGCAACGCTCGGCGCCGAAGCTGCACTTAACAACCTCACTCGCAGCATCACGGACGCCGCGGCCACAGCTACACCTGAGCGGAGACAACCTGACGACTGCAAACCGCACCCGCTCCCGCAAGACATACGAGACGCCATCACGGCAAAAAACAGGCTCCAGCGCGAGTGGCAGCGCACCAGGGTCCCAGCCACCAAGCGCCAACTAAATAGAATGTGTCGTCACATTAAAGCTGAGGTGGACAGACACCGAAATGAAGAATGGGCGCGCAAAGTGGCGCAACTGAACTTGGAGGACGGCTCAGCCTGGAGGTCGGTAAAAGGCCACTTCCGCCGAGTACAACGAACTCCTCCGCTTCAAGTGGGTGCGGCGTATGTCAGCGAGCCGTCTGCAAAGGCCAACGCCCTAGCAGACGCGTTCGCTGCGAACTTTACACCAGTGGACGACCCTGTAGACGCCGCCCACATCCAACTAGTAGCAGAACGCCTCCCGGTTTTCCTCCGCGCGCAAGACGACGCAGAGGACAACTTGACGCCCATCTCGGAGGAAGAGGTGCAACAACAACTCCGTCATCTGGATAGAAAGAAGGCAGGAGGGCCTGACAATGTCACAAACCTGATTCTAAAGCAGCTGCCGGACGAAGCTACTATCCACATAACCTGCATTTTCAACCAAGTGCTACAGACGAAGACTTTCCCGACTTGCTGGAAGCACGCAGAGGTGATCGCCCTTCCCAAACCGGGCAAGGACGCACGCCAACCGAAAAACTACCGGCCGATAAGTCTGCTTCCGGCATTGTCGAAGATCTTTGAAAGACTTTATCTAGTCCGCCTACAGGCCCATATGGAAGCGGAAGGCATTTTACCAAACGAGCAGTTCGGCTTCCGGAGACATCACGCAACAACGCACCAACTACTGCGCCTAACGGAGGAAGCGTTCGGTGCCATCGACCGACGTGAGTACTTCGGCGCTCTCCTACTCGACGTGTCTCGTGCCTTCGACTCCGTGTGGCATGACGGCCTCCTGTTCAAGCTACTTGACCTGGGGGTACCTGTGTCACACGTGAAGCTCATCAAGAGCTACCTAGAGGGCAGAACGTTTCACGTTCGGGTAGATAGTGGAATTTCCACGGAGCGCCAGGTTCTTGCGTGTGTACCTCAAGGCTCGGTCCTTGGGCCGACGCTTTACTCCGTCTACACCGCTGACCTTCCGCATACAGACCGCACACATCTCGCTCTGTATGCGGACGACACAGCGATCTTCAGCCGTAGTTGGTGCGTCAATGCACTCCAGCGGCGACTGCAATCAGCCACAGACGCCCTCACCGAGTGGGCAACAAAGTGGCGCCTAGCATATAATGGGGAGAAATCCCAAGCCCTCATTGTTGCTACGCGCCACGTGCGTGAAGACACTCCAAACGTCGCAGTACGGGGAGTCCCAGTCCCATGGAGTGCTACAGCTAAATACCTGGGGGTCACACTGGACCGTCGACTTACTTGGAGGCAACACATTGAAGAAATTAGGGGGAAAGCACTGGGGCGATTGAAACTGCTATACCCCCTACTAAACCCGACCTCCACGCTTCCGGAGCAGGTCGGCCTCACTCTCTACAAGGCCGCCATTCGACCACTACTGGAATACGCGGCCGTAGTATGGGGTAATACGGCCGAAACAAACCTAAGGAGACTCCAGACAATTCAAAATAGAGCCCTCAGGTTAGCACTCCACCTCCCATGGGACTTCCCGTCGGAGGAATTACACAGGCTTGCAGACGTTCCACCGCTCAGACAGCGATACAAAGTACTGGCGGCCAGCTTCTATGAAAAAGCCGAACTGTCACCAAACCCCCTGGTGCGCGGGCTCGGCAATAGGCCACACTGGCGGGCAACGCTTCGCTGGCCTGACCTGCTGCGACGTCGAATCGACGGACAACAGGATTAAAGAAGAGCTACTCAGCAGTAGCAACGAAGTCAAACTGCCTCACTAAGGTGAGGCAAGCATCATACCAACCTCAGCTCAGGATGCAGAGCAACTTCGACAACCCAAAGCTTCGAAATTAATAAGAATCCAACCTGATGAAGGCAAGATCGCGAAAGGCGATCAGAACTTCACGAAAGAAGACGAGGACCTGTCCCCCGACGGAGGGTAGCACAGGTATTCCTCGACATGATGCAGTGGCTGGGCGCAGACCGTAGCCGACTCGCCAGCCGCTGCAGGTGCTGTTTGTGCACGTTTTGCTTTGCCCGAGGAAGGAAGGATGACAGGCCGCGGCAAGGGAGGAAAGGGGCTCGGCAAGGGTGGCGCCAAGCGGCACCGCAAGGTGTTGCGCGACAACATCCAGGGCATCACGAAGCCCGCCATCCGCCGCCTGGCTCGCAGGGGCGGCGTGAAGCGCATCTCTGGTCTGATCTACGAGGAGACCCGCGGGGTGCTGAAGGTGTTCCTGGAGAACGTGATCCGCGACGCGGTGACGTACACTGAGCACGCCAAGCGCAAGACTGTGACGGCCATGGACGTGGTGTACGCCCTGAAGAGGCAGGGGCGCACCCTGTACGGTTTCGGCGGTTAGGCTGCGTCGCAGCGGGCGCTGGCCTTCCCGCGGCCGTGCTTGTGGGTGGGAGAGACTAGAAAACGGCCCTTTTCAGGGCCACCACACTGTTCGGAAGTTGAAAAGTGCGAAAGAGTCTGTGTTGTTGCTGCGTGTGTGCGCTGTGTTGTTTGTTTCTTTCTTTCTTTCCGTTTGAGCGACGTGATGTGACTGGGAGGGGAGAAGGAAAGGAAACGTGTCATGTGGCTGGCTGTGTGTGGAGCTGCTTCGTTTGTGTGTTTGTTATTGTGTGTCTTTGTATCGATCGCGACGGAGATGGCGGGCTGTGTGTTGTTGTGCGAGAGGCGGTGATTATTTGCTTGCGTGGTTTGTCTCTGTGTGTTTGTTTGCGGCGGCGTTGGGGTTTCCGAGGCAAGGCGTGTGGGCATAGGCGGCCGGATCAGCTGTTTCGTTCGTGTCGACGGCCGTTGCGCGCGGGAGTGGAGGGCGGTGTGTCGACACGCCTCCCTTTAACAATGGTCATTATTGCTGCCGTTGTCGGTTTGGAAGGCGACTGCGACCGTGCAAAATGTGTGTGTGTGTGTGTGTGTGTGTTGGGCCACACGGGCTGTGTGGACGACAAGATGGCGGACGTGCGCCGGCGGCGGCTGTGCTGTGACAGTGCAAAGTTAAAACAAAACAAGGTGCGGCGAGGACGACTGAAATTTTGCTTTGGACGTAGGTGTGTGTGGTGGCCCTGAAAAGGGCCGATTGTTGTGGGCCGAGCCGGCAAAGCGCGTTGCGTGCAGGGGAGCACGCGGCGCTGCGATTGCCTGGCCTCCTTTAGGCCTTCTTCTCGGTCTTCTTTGGCAGCAGGACGGCCTGGATGTTGGGCAGGACACCACCCTGTGCGATGGTGACGCCCGACAGGAGCTTGTTGAGCTCCTCGTCGTTGCGGATGGCAAGCTGCAGGTGGCGCGGGATGATGCGCGTCTTCTTGTTGTCGCGGGCCGCGTTTCCGGCCAGCTCGAGCACCTCAGCCGCGAGGTACTCCATGACGGCGGCGAGGTAGACGGGCGCCCCGGCGCCGACGCGCTCTGCGTAGTTTCCCTTGCGCAGGAGGCGGTGGATTCTGCCGACCGGGAACTGGAGCCCAGCCCTGCTTGAGCGGGACTTTGACTTGCCCTTGACTTTGCCTCCCTTTCCGCGTCCGGACATGGCGATGGGCTAGCGACGGTGCACACGAAACGGAAACGAAAACGACCGGTGCGAGCGGCAGCGAGTCGAGCAGCGGAGTGCGTGCCGGCGCAGCCGGGGTGGGGGTGCTTTATGGGCTCGGGTGCGGCGGCCGGTTGCGCGCGCGCCCCATTGGTCGGCGGCCGCAACAGGGCGAGCTGGTAAAGGTGCGGCGGCGGCTGGCGGCGGGTGCCACTGTGTGGGGAGACGCTGACTAGAGCGGAGCGCTTGCTACTGGTGTTGCTGCTGCCGTACGTTGGTTCGAGATGCCGCCCAAGACTAGCGGGAAGGCCGCCAAGAAGGCTGGCAAGGCGCAGAAGAACATTTCGAAGGGCGACAAGAAGAAGAAGCGCAAGAGGAAGGAGAGCTATGCCATCTACATCTACAAGGTGCTGAAGCAGGTGCACCCTGACACGGGCATCTCGTCGAAGGCGATGAGCATCATGAACAGCTTCGTGAACGACATTTTCGAGCGCATTGCGGCCGAGGCTTCTCGCCTGGCGCACTACAACAAGCGCTCGACCATCACGTCCCGCGAGATCCAGACCGCTGTGCGGCTGTTGCTGCCTGGCGAGCTGGCCAAGCACGCCGTGAGCGAGGGCACGAAGGCGGTGACCAAGTACACGAGCTCCAAGTAAGGAGGTGGCTCTGGAATGGAAGGAAGGATGGAGAAGGCTCCTCCGTTGCGAGAGCGGCAAAACGGCCCTTTTCAGGGCCACCAACTTGCCTTTTGCGGGAAGGGCGGAATTGTTGTTGTTGTTTGTGTGGACGGCTGTGATGTATGTGTGCATTTTGATTGTGGGTGGGGGGGCGCGTCAAAGCGTGTTGCGCGGGGTACGGCCACGAGGTTGGTCGCCGTGGCGTGGAATGGTGGCACGCCTCGTTGGCGTGGTTTTTGACCCATTGGTGTTGTTGGTGTGTGTGTGTGTGTGTGTGTTACCCGTCTGCGAGGGGGGACAGTGTGATCGGCGACTTTTGTGTCACCGTAACGACGGCCGTTTGCGGGTTTGTTTTTTTGCACATCATACATGGCGAGGGTGAAATGTGAAATGTGAAATGTTTTTGTTTGGTTTTTTTTGCCGCCCACTATTCCCTTTGCTGTACGCCGAGTTTGACAATGGTGCGACGTAACTGCAGCGTGGAGGTGTGTGAGTGACGTTGAAATGAACGTGCCATTAAGACGCATTGTTGTTGTATTGTACTGTACGTGTACGGCGACACGCACGATGATGTACCATTCGACTCTGATGTTTGATAGCCGTGTCTGACTGATTGCGTACGACGCACGCACACCGATGTCGTCATTCAAGATGCACGCTAGACGACGACGGCGGCGGCGGCGGCGGTCGTTTGTTTGGCGAATGTCTGTACACGTGTTTGTCTGTGTCCATCCGGTATGTATTTGTTTGTTTGAAAGTGTTTTGTGTGTCGGTGACGTGGTCCGATCCGTCGCCCCCTGAGTAACTGTCGATCGGCGCGATAGACCGGCGTCACGCAACTGAACCGAAGTCTTGGGCACACCCGTCATACTGTTGTACACCGTCGCGCTGAGAACGGTAACGAAAGGTTGACTTTGATCGGTCGAATGTCTGGGCAGAACGTGAGGAATGAGGCAAGAGTGCAAGGACGGGGGGCAAAAGAGAGAGGAAGGGAAAAAGGGGAGAAACGCATTCGTAGAGCAACGGAACGTTCCCGTGTGGGAGGCGTATTGGAGCCGCACTGAAATGCGTTTAACGGCGGCGCGGCTGCAAGTGTCTGCCGTGGTGAACGTTACCTTTGACGGCTGCATTGGGCTTTGCCTTTGCTTTTGCTTTCGCTTTCGCTTTCCCGGATGTACGTAACGTTTGTTGATATGGTTCTGAGGAAGAGTGTATGACAGTGCCGTGCCGTCCATGTTCGTGTGCCCTCCCATTGTGTGTATGCTATTGTCTGTGTACTTGAATGATGTATGTAGGTGTTAGTGGACATGTTTTACCAGTGGGGGGAAATGGATCGTCGATAGTTGCCGTCACTCTGTCACGGTCGAGATGACGCACCCTCCGTACAGAAAGGTGTCGAGAAAGTGAGTGTGTGTGTGTGTGTGTGCGTGCGTCCGTGAATTGGCAGTGTTTGGAGGTGGGCGTGCCCTGGATGTGGCCCGGAAAAGGCTGTTCGTTAGGCGGTAGTGTTGTGTGGACAGGGGAGGGGCATGCGTAACGCTGCTGGCATGGCATTTCGGGAGATGGGAGGGGGCAAACGAGGAAACGAGGAGCGGCGGCCAAAGACGGGACGGGGAGGGGCGCGGTGTGGGTGGCTTGCGCCTGTGCTCGGCGTTGTGGTTTGTGCAAAAGAGGAGGAGAAAAACAATGTGAGTTGCCAGGGAGGGGAGCGGTGTTGTGTTGTGGTTGTCGTGGTGTAGCCGCAGACGCGGCTGTCAGTGAACGTGGCGAGACGGACGGATGCGCGGAGGGGCGGGGGCGGCGCATTTCGCCGGTGCCGTGCCGTGCCGTGCCATGCCTGAAAGCCGCGTGGTCGCTGTGTTGTTGGTGGCGTGGGGGCGAGGAGAGTACCGTACGGGTGTGCTTGTGCGCCGGAAATGGCACACTGCGCCCGCCCGTCTTGGAGGCTGATGGCTGTGGTGTGGAAATGGGGCGCGGTGATGTTGAAGCAGTTGAAGAACAGAAAAGAAACCAAGAAAACGGAAGGCGTGATGCGGCGGTGGTGGTGAGAGCGGGAAAAACAAAACAAAAAAAAAAAAAAAAAAAAAACAACAAAAAAAAAGAAGGAAAAACAACAAGAAACAAAAAAGAAAACAAAAAGTCTATCAATATTAAAATGTAAATGGAAATGGAAATGGACCCAGGTATAACCTCCCTGCACAAATAGCAGAGAGTCCGATGATAATAAAAATGTGCCAGAATGTTAACGTCCCTACAAAACAAACCCAACGATAATATTAATGAAAGAGTGAACCGTATGTAACATTGCAACAGACATAATGAAACCTGATAAATTGTATAAGGGCAGCAGCGTTGACCTTTGGCCCTGTATTCAGAATAAAAAGAGCCAAAGATCGTTACCCCAATGAAAAAGACACTGAAACACGTATGTAACATAGTAGCGATGGCGAGACATTGTAGCATCTGTGACCAGAGAGTTTGCGCTGGACTGCGCGAGTGTTGCGAGCGGTTCTCAGTCAGTCAGTCTGTCAGTAGTCGTTGCGAGTCCGTAGCTCTGTGTAGTTGAGGGCTGTACTCTGTCAGTAGTCGTCGCGTGCAGTACGCTAATAGTCGTCATGCAGAGCGGTCGGTCAGTAGTAGCAGCCGAGTGCGGTTGTGTGATGTAGGCGGTCGGCAACACTGGTCGAGATGGTGAATAAGGTATACTGTTAATTAATATAATCATTAGATAATGAAAAATTGTAATTATTCTCCAACAAGTTCCCCAATAATAATTTTTATTTCAAAAGCATTTTTCAAACATTTAATTTTTTATTGAACTAAAGAGTTCGTTCCACTTCTTTGAAGAAAAATGTCACTAAAATCACAAAAAAAGAGAATATTATTATTTGCAATGCAGTTCCTCCAAGCGCTGCGCAACAACCAGAGCAGAAATGTGACATCCATTTATTCGGAGGTAAGACTTTAATTCTGATTGTTTTGCACAGGGCCAAAGACCGATATTTCGGTTTAATTGAAGTTTCTTGTCACTGAACGGACTTTTGTAAATGTTGTGTGAAGACTTTATATTTGAGTCTGATTGCGAATTTCACATTTTTGTTGCCATTTTCAAGACCTCTCATTGTGGGCGAGGTTACAATTAGCGCAATGTCCATTAGCATCCGTAAATAACATTGTCCATTATTTTAAATTTTGCTGGGAGGTTACAACACACACACAAAAAAAAAAAAAACAAAAAATTGCATTTATATCCGCTCCTCAATTGTAGATACCCCTTACACAGCTGTGTGCAATGAATGAGTGCTGGCTGGTAATTAATTGCACTCCTTGGAGGGAAATGCCATAGGAAGTAGTCTTTAAAAAGTGAATGTTTTTCGTTAAGAGACAAAAGTTACTTTCGAAAAAAGGTAATAGTGGGGCTTTTGTTGTTGAACAAAAGAGGTACAATGAACATACGTTATCAGATTTGCGCAATGCAGCGTCACACCACCTTTTTGATTATAACACAATATACTATACATCGTCCCGAACCGTGACCAGAGTCGCGAGACGAGCAGAGCACGCCGCCGACGCCCGCTCAGTACAACCGTCCACCCGCTACTACTGTCGACCGACTACTACCTCTCCCGACTCGCGCTACAATATATATAACAACTGTTCCTGGCGACCCGGTGCGTGCCACTACTGTCGTCTGGCGCGGTCCAAGCGCCGACTAGCAGCGATAAAGAACTCTCTGGTCAGACAGAGATGCTGTCATGCCTCGCCATCGCTCTGGTAATGAATACATACGTGTTGCAGCGTGCGTACCACCGGAACACGCAGTGGCGGAGCCAAAGACTGTGTTGTCGAGGTCGAGTGCGAGTGGGAAGAGAGGCAGCGTCGGCACGGAGATGCAAGCGAGCGCGAGACGCACGGGGGCTGCGGCGTGGCGCGTTTGCGGTCGGCGCCTTTGGTGGCAACGGCCGGGACAAGCAGCGGTGTATGGTGTGGTGCGGGGCGGACAGGGGCGGCGGTGGACGGGGAGGAGGCGGCGCGACGACGGCATGGGGGCGAAAACGGGACGGGGGACGGCGGATGTTGAGAGGCGTCACGCGCGGGCAGGACACAGACACAGAGACACACAGATTGGAAAGGGAGGGTGCGCGGTAGTAGTTGGGAATGTGCGTACCGTGCGGGATGGGAGTGGGCGAGGAACACGGTCGTGGCCCCTGTTTTGGGTGCGTGTGATGACGTCGGCGTGTTGTGGGAAGGGAAGGTGCTGTGGCGGCGGCGCGTAATGGGCGTAGGCCGAAAAGAGAAAGGAACGTGGGCAGTGTGTTGGCAAGCGTCGGTTCGACTGCGACGTTGATGGGCAGGGCAGGGCAGGGCAGGGCAAGGTTAATGGTGGTAGGAGTAGGCGTGTGGGCGCAAAAAATCTGCCGCTGCAGGCGGTGCCGTAACCGCCATGGCGGGAAGGAGAGAGGGCCAAAGAAAGAAAGAAAGAAAGAAAGAAAGAAAGAAAGAAGAAAACAAAAAAAAAAAAAAAAAAAAGGTCGTGTTGTGTTGATGCGCAGGCAGACGCGTACAGAGGGACGAGCCCGGTCTGCAGCAGGGTGTGGCCGTGCCGAGTGCAGAGCAGCGGCGGCTCGGTTCGGTTCGGCCCGGCCCGGCGGGCCGCGCTGTTGTCGCGGACGTGAGCGCCCCCTGGCGGGTGGCCGGAGGCGGCGCGGCGTGTTGGACGTGTGGCTGGTGGCAGTGCACAATTTGCGAGTGGCTGGCGGTGTGGTGTGGCGGTTGGCGCGTCGGGCGGCGGAGAGGTATGTGTTGCGGGCGCCCTTTGCTGCGCTGCGTCGTTGCGTGTGCCGTACAGGGCGGGCGCTTGTCGACTGTGTGGGCGGTGTGGCGAATTGGCGTGAAACGGCTGCCGAGAGGTGTGTGGTAGCGAGCCGGTCGGTGGTGTCAGTGCGAAGGGGAATGTGCGTGCGTTTGGCGGTTTCGGTGTGCTTTTTGCGGCGTGAGAGTGGGAATTAGTGGGGCCGGCTGTTGTGTTGGTTCCTTGTGTCTTGTGTCGCGTAGCTTGATGGCAACGTGGAAGGACGCCGGTTTCGTTTCGAGCCTTGCGTGTGGTTGTCGACGTTGACTGGTTGGCGTGTGCCGATGCACGTGCATGTGTGGGTCGCGAGTGCGTTTTTGGCTGGCTGTGTGTGTGTGTGTGTGTTTTGGGGGGGAAGGGGGAGGCGGTGGTGAAAGTGCAGTCGTTGCCACGGGCGTCGTCGGGTGGGGCTGGGGCTGTGCGTCGTGGCGGAAAGGTGGTAGGTTGCGGGAAGCGAGCCCGTCGTTGACGGTGTCGCGTGAGTTGTGAATCGAGTGGGGCGCGGGGCGCGGGGCGCGGGACAGGAGCAGCGTGCCGCTGCGTCGTGGTCGTCAGCAGAGGCTGTGCGTGTGCTTGTCCTTTTTGTGGGCGGTTCGTGCGAGGCGTTTTTGTTTTGTGTTGCCCTAGTTGTTAGTTTATTTTGTTTGTGTTTGTTATTTTGAGACGACGACTGGTTGGTGGCGTGCGCGCGAAGTGGCGGTGTGCGCTTCCCGTGTCGTTTGTGTTGTTTGGTTTTTTTGTTTTTGTGTGTTTTTTTTTTTTTGCACTGGGCCCCGGTGGGTGGGTGCGTGTGTGTCGATTGCCGGCTGGCGAAAGGTGCGCCATCGGCGGGGTGGGTCGCCGGCACAAGTAGAGGCGGCGGCGTTGTTGCTGTTGTTGTGTGGTGTTTGTTTTGTTCGGCTGTGTCGGCGAGCTGTGTTGCGGTGCGTGTGAATGGTGGTGCAAAAGTGCTGGCGTTGGGGCTGCGACTGCGACGGCGGCGAGCCGCGGGCGCGCCATTGATAGTGATGTTGTGAACAGCGGCTGTGTACGGTAGTGGTGTTGTTGTAGCACGACGTGCATCCGGGCCGGCGCGGAAAGCGCAGTTGCGGGCGGTTGCCCTTCGGTGCCAGCCATGTCGCGTGAGCGGCGGGTTGCTCTGGTGTCGACACGTGGTGCTCTGGGTTGTTGTGTGGTGCCCTTTGGCCGGTGGGGGTGGTTCGCGTGTGTCTCGTTCGCGCTCGGTGTCTGGTCGTGGTCGTGCTGCTCCCCCGTCTGTCGGCGGTTTCCGACGTCGTCTGTACGTGTTTGTTCGTTTGCGGCGTGCCTGCCGACGTCGTCCCGTCGCGACCTTTCAACCGAAAGTGTGGCGCCCGAAGGTGAACGAACGTAACCCTGACCTCGGCGCTTTACGCTGAGCCGAGCGAACCGAACCGAACCGAACCTAACCTGTGGTGTGGCGAGGTGAGCTCAGCCTGTGAGCCCCTAACGTCTACGTAAGGTAAGCTGTCCGGCTCACGCCTCACGTTTGAACGCTTTTTTAACCTACGTTTGACGCTTCTTAACCTAGCACTGACCCCTTAACCTAACGTGTAACCTAACCTAACCTAACCTAACCTAACCTAACCTAACCTAACCTAACCTCTGACGCCTGACGTGTTTGAATGCTTAACCTAAGTTTGACGCTTAACCTAACCCAAGTCCCCTTAACCTAACCCACGTCCACCTAACCTAACCTAACGTAGACGTGTAAACGTAATGTGTAACGCGTAACGTGTAAGGTCGGCTGTCGTGTGTGCTTGACGGCAGATTGGGTTGGTCTGTAGATTCGGATTGCGGTTTGCCTCGGTCGAGGGGTTGGGTCGGAAGCGGCGAGGGGCGGCGGCGCCTGTTGCGCAGGCGGCGTCCGTTTGCGGCGGGCAATTGTTGAGAAACGGCTGTGAATGTTGGCGGGCGAGAGGAGGAGGACGGCGCGCGATGTGGCCCGACGGCTGCGGGCCGATCGGGAAACGGCGGGAGGGCGACGGAAGGCGATGGGGCGGCGGAGGCGCGTTTGCACGGCCGTCATCGCCGCACGCCTCGGCTTGTGTGGCTGTGGCGCCGGCCGCGCTGGCCGGGCTGCCGCGGCGACGGTGTGGGAGTTTTGCCGAAGGTTTGGCCATTGTGGCGGGTCGTCGGCTGGGGCTGTGGGGGCGGCATTTGGGCGGGGGCGGCGATTCTCGGCGGGCCGACCCAGGCTGTAGCGCGCGGTAGCTGCAGTTTGGCCGTGGTTTGCGGCGCTGCCGTGGCGACTGGTTGGCGACTGTGGTGTGGCTGTGTGTAGCCCCATCCTCGGTGGTTTGAAAGGCGCGGGCGGTTGTGGCGCAGGTTTGGGGCTGCTCCGCACAGGCTGTCGGACGTTGGGCGGTAGCAAGCGCGGGAGGCGCGGCGCGGCGGCGCGCAGAGTGGCGGCCGCTCTCTCGGCCGTCCGCGCCCGCCCGCGACACTGGCTGGGCCTTGTGATTCTCTGCTCCTCTCGAGTCTGGGATGCCGGCCGAGCCGGACGCACGCGCCGAGCGCTCCGCGCCTTAGCATCCTAAGATGTCAGACAGTGTTAGAGCGGACAGGGCCGCGTCCCTGCACGCTCCCGGAGGTGAGTCGAGCACATCAGATGTACGCCCGCGTTTTCCTGATAGTGCTCCCCCTCAACTGGACGACGCAACCGGCGCCGCCGCACGCGTGTGTAGTAGTGTTTCACTCGACGCGCTCGCGAACGCGACAGATTTTGCCGGTGACTCGATAGTACCCACTGTGCCATTGGCACAGTCTCTGGAGACGGCAGCAGCCGTCGGCACGTCGCAGCGCCCTGAAGATGCGCTGCAGACGCTAATAAACCTGCTACCGACACCTACAACCTCCGCCGACAGCTCCACGCCGTCAGCGGAGCCAATGGAGCAGGAAACATCTGATAAAGGTAATAGTGCGTCAAAAACAAGGAAACGCGCCAACACAGGAGATAATGAGGATCACTCCTTCCTCAAAAAGAAGAGTGTTGACCAACCACGGCAGTCAACACACCGTGCTCGGCGTAACGGCCGCGCACGCAATAGTACCGACGAGGACGGTTTTGTGCAGCCGAAGAAGACAGCCAGAGCCGTTCCGTCGTCGGAAACGCTGGCAGCGAACACCAGCAATATGTTCGACGCGCTCT
Organism: Schistocerca serialis cubense; assembly: GCF_023864345.2. Lineage (NCBI taxonomy): Eukaryota > Metazoa > Arthropoda > Insecta > Orthoptera > Acrididae > Schistocerca > Schistocerca serialis. The sequence continues at coordinate 217,136 of NW_026047817.1, forward strand.
CTGATAGTGAGGAGGAAGAAGAGCATGACAACACAGCTCCACGCGGCCGTTTTCCCCCGCCACTTGTGATCGCGTATGAAAAAGACTTCCGGAGCCTACAGATCATGCTAAATGGTCTGCTGGGAAAAAACAATTATCGAGTGCGTACAGCGGGTGACACGGTGTACAAAGTGCGCGTGAATAACTGTGACCTGTACAATAAACTCTTACACGCCGCAAGAGCACAAGGCATGGAGTACTACACGTATTCCACTTCACGCAAACGACCTCTGAAGGTCGTCTTTAAAGGAGTACCGTTAAAGTACTCCAATGAACATGTAAAGGAGGACTTAGAAGACCTAGGCTTTATAGTTCAATCTGTAACAAAAATGAGGGACCCAAGAACCAACAGGCGCGGCCCTCTAAGACTCGTGTGCGCGGACAGCACGGACAAAAACAGAGAGCTGTTCAAATTGAAATTTATAGGCCCGTGTGAAGTAACACCAGAAAACTTACGCCAAACAGGTGGCTATGCCCAGTGCTACCGCTGTCTCGAATTAGGACATGTAGACAAGCACTGCGGAATGCAACCGTTCTGTGTGCGTTGTGCCGCTCCTCATGCTGCGATCGAGTGCGACGTGAAGGGGGAGCCGTATAAAGACTTCAAGCCGAAGTGTAAACTCTGTAACGGCGAGCACGTGGCATCTTATCGAGGATGTCCACGGCACAAAGCCTTCGCAGCGCGCCTCCGGAAAGCGGAGACGCCGAAGAAAGGCACAGTTTTGGCGGGAAACTCCAGACACCGCGGAGCCGAGGGGGAAGGACGAACAAAAGGTGGTCGCCGTCGTCGAGGTCGCCGGCGCGGGGTAAGGACCTCCAAACCCCGCCCAGGTGACACTTCACACCGTCCCCAGGCCGAGCAGACTTCAGCCCAACCGAAGACGGCCAGCGCACAAAATGGCAGGCAAGTCCCGCCCAGCGCGGCCATCGTCGCGGACGGAGCAATCCCCGAGCGGCGCAAAACGCAGGTAACACCGTCCACCTCTCCCACCACCGAGCGCCCGCGCGCCAATCAGAGCGCGCGCCGCTGGGAGAACACCGCGCCAGCGGCACAAAATGGCGGCCCAGAGGCACCACCACTGAACGATGCGGCCATCTTCCCCGGCCTGCGCGGGCGCCGACAGCATGGCGGACCCCAGGCAGCCACGCGCCATCTTGTCGGCAGCAGCAATGGCGGCGAGCCCGCCGCTGGCCACGCAGCCACGCGCCATCTTGTCGGCAACGGCAATGGCGGCGAGACCGCCGCTCGCCAGGCAGCACTCGACAACACACCACAAGCCGACCGCCACGACGCCGTCGGCAGCATGAGCGCCAGCTATGAGCGCATGATGATGGCAATGGAGCAGCGAATGTTCGCGATGATGGAAAAATTCATTTCCCTCGTCGTGAACGTCATCAGCGAACTTCCTGCCAAGATTGCGGCCGCTATGCAGCAGGCAACAAATATCAACAACCCCACGACCCAGCATGGCAGCACCACGAGAAATTAAAATATGCCTCTGGAATGCCCGCGGCCTACGAGAACAGGCCGCAGAATTTCGCGAGTTAATTCGCACGGAAAATGTGGATTTATGTCTCGTGACGGAGACGTTCCTGAAACCCGGAGTCCGCGTCGGGATACCGAATTATGTGTGTCACCGCGACGACAGGCCAACCCACGGAGGGGGAACGGCAATATACGTTCGTCGGACGCTAAGCCACTATAAGATTCACCTGCCGCCGCTGCAGACAGCCGAGGCGACCGCGGTCGCAGTAAACACGGCGCATGGAAAAATCACGGTCGGCGTCGTGTACAAGTCACCGAGTCGGCGCCTGCAACGAGAAGACATGGACAAATTGTTGTCACTTCCAGGACAACTTCTACTGGGAGGCGACTACAATTCCAAAAATCAAGTCTGGAACTCCAGACTCACGAACACGAGTGGGCGGCAGCTGCAACGCATCGTAGAGCGCCATAACGCCGTAGTTGTCGCCCCACACGAACCGACCATCTTTCCTCCTAGAGGGTTGCCTGACGTGATCGACATACTGATAAACAAAGGCGTCAGACAGAACCTGACAGCGAGCACAAGGCCGCCGATCAACTCCGATCATGTCCCAGTCATGTTCGAAGTTGAGGCGGAACTTGCGCCAATTCCAAGAAGAGGGCTCGACTTACGCGGAATCAACTGGGACCAATACCGCGAAGCCATGGTGGCAGCATTGGAACAACTCCCGGAACCGGCCGCGAACGGCGTAAACGCGGCTCTACAACACTACACAAACTGCATGGTGGAAGCAGCAACCAACGCCACGCCGCCCAGACCAGCAGCCGACCACCGAAGCTGCAAACCACAGCGTCTGCCACGAGACCTGGAGAACTTAATCTCCGAGAAAAACCGGGTTGCCAGAGAATGGCAACGCACCCGAAATCCGGCCATCAAACCGACACTCAACCGGTTGCGCCGGGAAATCAAGGTCGCAGCAGAAAAACACAGGCACCAGGAGTGGGCGACCAAGATCTCCCAGCTCAACACGGAAGATGGTTCGGCGTGGAGAACGGTTAAGAGCTTCATCCGTCGCACGATGAAAGTTCCTCCACTCCAGGTCGGAGCAGACTTTGTCAGCGAGCCGAATGCAAAGGCCAACTGCCTGGCCGATGCGTTCGCCGCTAATTTCACACCGATGGAGGACCCAGTCGACGCAGCGCACATTCGACTCGTCAGGGATCGTCTTCCCCGCTACCTTGCGGCGAGGGACCCAGACGACCACATCACGCCGATAGCCGTCGAAGAGGTGAAACTGCTGCTGCGTCACCTTCAAGGTCGCAAAGCCGCGGGTCCAGACATGGTGACAAATTCGCTCCTCAGGCAACTCCCAGAAGAAGCAGTGGCCAAACTTACAGAACTCTTCAATGAAGTGCTTCGTACAGAAGAGTTTCCGCAAATCTGGAAGCACGCAGAAATAGCGGCCCTACCAAAACCAGGGAAGGACGCGCGGATGGCAAAAAACTACCGTCCGATTAGCTTGCTGCCGGCGCTATCCAAACTTTTTGAGCGGCTATACATGACGCGCCTCCTGCGTCATATCACCGACGAACAAATTCTGCCTGATGAGCAATTTGGGTTCCGGCGAGGACACTCTGCCACACACCAAGTCCTACGGCTGACTGAGGAAGCGTTCGGAGCAGTTGACCGACGCGAGTATTTCGGTGCTCTTATGCTCGACGTGTCACGCGCCTTTGACTCGGTGTGGCACGAAGGCCTCCTGTACAAGATGCTTGTACTGGGGGTACCCGTGTCACACGTGAGTCTCCTGCAGACTTACCTGCGGGACAGGACGTTCCACGTTCGGGCAGACAGTGGAATCTCCACGGAGCGCCGGGTACTCGCGGGTGTACCGCAAGGCTCGGTCATCGGCCCGACGCTTTACTCGGTCTACACAGCGGACCTCCCACGTACAGGTGCAGTGAACAACGCCCTGTACGCGGACGACACCGCCGTCTACGGCCGCAGCAGATGCCCCCGAGCTCTACAACGGCGTCTGCAAGCGGCAACCGCGGCGCTAGAAGAATGGGCCACGAAATGGCGTCTGGCTTATAATCCCGAGAAAAGCCAGGCGATCATCATCGCGCTCAGGCATGTTCCGGCAGACCTCGAGCAGCTGACAGTCCGCGGAAGACCCGTACCGTGGAACAACAGTGCCAAGTATCTTGGCGTCACGCTAGACAAGCGTCTAACGTGGCGCCAACACATCGAAGAAGTGAGGAGGAAGGCACTGGGTAGACTGCGCATGTTGTACCCGGTCATCAACCCCACATCATCGCTACCAGCAGACTTAGGTCTCACCTTGTACAAAGCCACCATCAGCCCGCTGTTTGATTATGCAGCGGTGGTGTGGGGCAACGCAGCCGAGACCAACATCCGCCGTCTACAAATGGTCAATGCGTCACACACACTTATGCACACGCATTCTCTGCTCTGCTGCTGTGCTGTGCTTGCGTGCCTGCCGTCCCGCTCGCTCTCGCTGTGTGTTACGCGCGTCGTCGAAATGGCAGATCAGGCGGCTACGAACGAGACTGCTGCGGCACCCGCCGCCACCGGCACTACGAAGAAGGCCAAGTCTGCGTCGTCTGCGAAGAAGCCGCGCGCCAAGCCTGCGCACCCGCGCACCTCTGAGATGGTGACGGCCGCCATCAAGAGTCTGAAGGAGCGCGGCGGGTCGTCGCTGCAGGCGATCAAGAAGTACATAGCCGCGCACTACAAGCTGGACGCGGAGAAGCTGGCGCCGTTTATCAAGAAGTACCTCAAGTCGGCCGTCGTGGCGGGCGAGCTGGTGCAGACGAAGGGGATGGGCGCGTCCGGCTCGTTCAAGCTTGCCGGCGCCGGCGGCGGGGGGGCGGCCGAGGGCGGCAAGGCCCGTGCTGGCGGTGCCAAGAAGAAGCGCGCCGCTCCGGCCAGCAAGGAGAAGAAGGGCGCCCGTGCGGCCGGCGCAAAGAAGGCTGGTGGCGTGAAGGCGGCGACCGGTCGGAAGGCGGGCGCCGCCAAGAAGGCGTCTGCGGCGTCGGCCGCTCCCGCGGGTGCGAAGAAGGCGGCTGCGGCCAAGCCGGCCAAGGCCAAGTCGCCGTCGAAGGCGAAGAAGGCCGCCAAGGTTCCGACGAAGAAGCCGAAGGCGCCGCGCCCGAAGAAGGCGACGACGCCGTCTAAGGCGAAGGCTTCGCCCAAGAAGAAGAAGTAGAGTAGAGGAGAAAGAGATGGGAATGGAAGGGTTTGGCGCTTGACTCCGTCGTCCCCACCCCCCGTCGTCGTCTAGTGGCGCGCAAGAGACGCGCGGCCCAAAACGGCCCTTCTCAGGGCCATCAAAGCACGTCGGGGAAGGTTTTGATTGTCGTGTTGCGTTTGGTGTGGGTGTCTGTCTGGCGTTTCTGTATGCCCGTGGGGATGCTGTTTGCGTGCCGTGGTGGTTGGATTGCGGGGGTCGGTGGCGGGTGTGGGCGGCGGTAGCGGTAAGCGGTGTTGTTGTTGTTGTTGTTGTCGTGGTTGATTGTCGCCGTGTTTGTGGCGGCGGCCGACGGTTGGTTTTCTGTCACGTTGTTTTGTTTGAATACGTTGGTTGGCTTGCCTGCGTTCGTTCTTCTCGGATGTCTGTCTTGTCGAGTCGTGTCTGGTCTTTGTTTTGTTTTGTTCCTTTGTGTGTGTGTGTGTTATGTTTTGCAACGGGGGGCACGTTGAGATGCGGAAGGAGTCGGCGGGGATTTCGGTGGCGTGTAGAGCGAGCGAGCGAGCGCGCCTGCCTGGCCGTTGGCCGTCGGAGTGGAGTGCGGGTTTTTTTGTTTTCGAAACGAAAGCGGCGGCCGGCCAGCCACCCGTGCGGTGTGACGTCGGCCGTTGGGTATTGTGCGCTTTGAGCGCCGGGGAGGGATGATGTGTGATTGTTGCGCGCTGCTAGCAGGCAGGCAGAGTGAGCGGGTGTGGCGGACGGACGGGAAGTGGTGGTTTTTGTTTTTGGGTTGCGGGGCGAGAGGCAGGCGACCGACAAAGTTTGCTCGCGACGGAGAGATGTTAGTGGCCCTGAAAAGGGCCGTTTTTGTTTGTGCGGTGCGGTGCCGCGGCGCGGTTTAGGCGCGCTCGCCGCGGATGCGGCGCGCGAGCTGGATGTCCTTGGGCATGATGGTGACGCGCTTGGCGTGGATTGCGCACAGGTTGGTGTCTTCGAAGAGGCCGACGAGGTAGGCCTCGCTGGCCTCCTGCAGGGCCATGACTGCGGAGCTCTGGAAGCGCAGGTCGGTCTTGAAGTCCTGGGCGATCTCGCGCACTAGGCGCTGGAATGGCAGCTTGCGGATGAGCAGCTCTGTGCTCTTCTGGTAGCGCCTGATTTCTCGCAGGGCGACGGTGCCCGGCCTGTAGCGGTGGGGCTTCTTGACGCCTCCGGTGGCGGGCGCGCTCTTCCTCGCCGCCTTGGTGGCGAGCTGTTTGCGCGGCGCCTTTCCGCCGGTGGACTTGCGGGCCGTTTGCTTTGTGCGGGCCATGGCGGTAGCGGTAGCGGAGCGGCGTGCGTGGAGGTTAGGTGCGGCGCGGCGTCCGGTGCTGCCTTGACAACGGGCCCGCGCGCCTCCGTGCTGCGCTTATATGCCCTCGGTTGCGCGTGGTGGGGGGAGGGCGGGCCAGAGTCTATATAGGGGGGCGGCGGGCGCGCTGGGCGCAGACCGTAGCCGACTCGCCAGCCGCTGCAGGTGCTGTTTGTGCACGTTTTGCTTTGCCCGAGGAAGGAAGGATGACAGGCCGCGGCAAGGGAGGAAAGGGGCTCGGCAAGGGTGGCGCCAAGCGGCACCGCAAGGTGTTGCGCGACAACATCCAGGGCATCACGAAGCCCGCCATCCGCCGCCTGGCTCGCAGGGGCGGCGTGAAGCGCATCTCTGGTCTGATCTACGAGGAGACCCGCGGGGTGCTGAAGGTGTTCCTGGAGAACGTGATCCGCGACGCGGTGACGTACACTGAGCACGCCAAGCGCAAGACTGTGACGGCCATGGACGTGGTGTACGCCCTGAAGAGGCAGGGGCGCACCCTGTACGGTTTCGGCGGTTAGGCTGCGTCGCAGCGGGCGCTGGCCTTCCCGCGGCCGTGCTTGTGGGTGGGAGAGACTAGAAAACGGCCCTTTTCAGGGCCACCACACTGTTCGGAAGTTGAAAAGTGCGAAAGAGTCTGTGTTGTTGCTGCGTGTGTGCGCTGTGTTGTTTGTTTCTTTCTTTCTTTCCGTTTGAGCGACGTGATGTGACTGGGAGGGGAGAAGGAAAGGAAACGTGTCATGTGGCTGGCTGTGTGTGGAGCTGCTTCGTTTGTGTGTTTGTTATTGTGTGTCTTTGTATCGATCGCGACGGAGATGGCGGGCTGTGTGTTGTTGTGCGAGAGGCGGTGATTATTTGCTTGCGTGGTTTGTCTCTGTGTGTTTGTTTGCGGCGGCGTTGGGGTTTCCGAGGCAAGGCGTGTGGGCATAGGCGGCCGGATCAGCTGTTTCGTTCGTGTCGACGGCCGTTGCGCGCGGGAGTGGAGGGCGGTGTGTCGACACGCCTCCCTTTAACAATGGTCATTATTGCTGCCGTTGTCGGTTTGGAAGGCGACTGCGACCGTGCAAAATGTGTGTGTGTGTGTGTGTGTTGGGCCACACGGGCTGTGTGGACGACAAGATGGCGGACGTGCGCCGGCGGCGGCTGTGCTGTGACAGTGCAAAGTTAAAACAAAACAAGGTGCGGCGAGGACGACTGAAATTTTGCTTTGGACGTAGGTGTGTGTGGTGGCCCTGAAAAGGGCCGATTGTTGTGGGCCGAGCCGGCAAAGCGCGTTGCGTGCAGGGGAGCACGCGGCGCTGCGATTGCCTGGCCTCCTTTAGGCCTTCTTCTCGGTCTTCTTTGGCAGCAGGACGGCCTGGATGTTGGGCAGGACACCACCCTGTGCGATGGTGACGCCCGACAGGAGCTTGTTGAGCTCCTCGTCGTTGCGGATGGCAAGCTGCAGGTGGCGCGGGATGATGCGCGTCTTCTTGTTGTCGCGGGCCGCGTTTCCGGCCAGCTCGAGCACCTCAGCCGCGAGGTACTCCATGACGGCGGCGAGGTAGACGGGCGCCCCGGCGCCGACGCGCTCTGCGTAGTTTCCCTTGCGCAGGAGGCGGTGGATTCTGCCGACCGGGAACTGGAGCCCAGCCCTGCTTGAGCGGGACTTTGACTTGCCCTTGACTTTGCCTCCCTTTCCGCGTCCGGACATGGCGATGGGCTAGCGACGGTGCACACGAAACGGAAACGAAAACGACCGGTGCGAGCGGCAGCGAGTCGAGCAGCGGAGTGCGTGCCGGCGCACTCACTCACTCACTCACTCACTCAAAATCACAGACATCATCTGTCTGGAGATGGGGGAGGCTAAGCAGCGTGGCTGCTGTTCCTCCTTTATCAGCGCTGTTGTCATCTGTGTGGCCTCTCGGTGGAATTGGCCTCTGGCTACCTCGCTGAGTTTAGTCTAGCGAAGTAGTCGGCTGCTGCTTGATCTTCTGGGGCAGGCTGACGCCTGCCGGAGCGAAACTCTTCCCGCACCCACTTCGCTGTGGCCTCAGTGATGTGGTCCCAGTCCGAAGGGGTGAAGATGGGGTGGCTGTTCAGCAGTTTGAGTTCCTTCCGTGTTATCGCTTCGTGCAACATGCCACGCGAGTGGCGAAGGTCGCACGGTACGTGCGGAAGAGGTGGCTTCGCGGGCGCCGGCGTGAAGGGGTAGGGATTGTCCCCGTGAGGGTACGTCCCGTCCTTCAGCGACGCCACGATCTTCTTCAGGAAGGGCTGCACACTCCGCTCGTCGGGGAGCGGGAGGGGCAGTCCTTCGGTTTCCGCCTCTTCTTCATCTTGCGAAGAAGCGGTCGGCAAGTCGTTGTCGGATGGCTCTTCTTCTGCCTCTGTCTCCAGGCGGGGAGACGGTGCAGGCGTCCCGACGTCCACTTCCATGCGACACGCCGCCTGCATTGCTGCAGGAGGCGGGTCTGTGGACGTCTGAGTGGCGGCATCCATCCGCAATGGGTGCCTCACAGGGGCGGGGGGAGCTGGCACAGGCGGCGACTTCTTGAGAAGCCGCAGCTCCTCCCGCAGCTGTTGAAGCTGCCGGTGGACGGCCACGAGCTCGTCCTTCGTTGCGGCCCTTTCGGCCGCGATGGCTGCTTGCAGGTCGGCCAGCGCTTGGTCGGTTGCCGCTTCAACGCGGCACGACGGGCGCCCCTCGCCGGAGCGGGGAGGCAGTGCGGCCGACTTGGCGGCAGGCACCGCAGGGCTTGCTGTGGTGTGCTGCCGGCGGTAGCTGCAGCTGCGCGAGTTGGCGGCGTGAGGTCCGCCGCAATTCGCGCATGTGTTGGCGGCTCCACGTGGTTTGGGGCAGTTACGGGTGTCGTGTGCCGCCGCGCATTTCAAACACGCGGCTGCGTTTCGGCAGACACCCGCCACGTGCCCCAACTGCTGGCACCTGTAGCACTGCACGTGTTGCAGTGAACGCCGCTTGTGCTTCGGCTTCTGTGGTCGCCTGCGGCCGCGGGAACTCCCCAAAGCACTGATGAGATGTTCCAGCGCGGCTGCTAGCTTGTTCCCCTTGCGTCCTGCCATATCTTGTGGTTGGAACGAACAAAGGCGTGCGCGGGCGACGTAACGATGCGAGCCGTAGCGAGTCCAGCAGCGGCGACGCGTGAGTGCGTCGCGTCGCGTGCCGGCGCAGCCGGGGTGGGGGTGCTTTATGGGCTCGGGTGCGGCGGCCGGTTGCGCGCGCGCCCCATTGGTCGGCGGCCGCAACAGGGCGAGCTGGTAAAGGTGCGGCGGCGGCTGGCGGCGGGTGCCACTGTGTGGGGAGACGCTGACTAGAGCGGAGCGCTTGCTACTGGTGTTGCTGCTGCCGTACGTTGGTTCGAGATGCCGCCCAAGACTAGCGGGAAGGCCGCCAAGAAGGCTGGCAAGGCGCAGAAGAACATTTCGAAGGGCGACAAGAAGAAGAAGCGCAAGAGGAAGGAGAGCTATGCCATCTACATCTACAAGGTGCTGAAGCAGGTGCACCCTGACACGGGCATCTCGTCGAAGGCGATGAGCATCATGAACAGCTTCGTGAACGACATTTTCGAGCGCATTGCGGCCGAGGCTTCTCGCCTGGCGCACTACAACAAGCGCTCGACCATCACGTCCCGCGAGATCCAGACCGCTGTGCGGCTGTTGCTGCCTGGCGAGCTGGCCAAGCACGCCGTGAGCGAGGGCACGAAGGCGGTGACCAAGTACACGAGCTCCAAGTAAGGAGGTGGCTCTGGAATGGAAGGAAGGATGGAGAAGGCTCCTCCGTTGCGAGAGCGGCAAAACGGCCCTTTTCAGGGCCACCAACTTGCCTTTTGCGGGAAGGGCGGAATTGTTGTTGTTGTTTGTGTGGACGGCTGTGATGTATGTGTGCATTTTGATTGTGGGTGGGGGGGCGCGTCAAAGCGTGTTGCGCGGGGTACGGCCACGAGGTTGGTCGCCGTGGCGTGGAATGGTGGCACGCCTCGTTGGCGTGGTTTTTGACCCATTGGTGTTGTTGGTGTGTGTGTGTGTGTGTGTGTTACCCGTCTGCGAGGGGGGACAGTGTGATCGGCGACTTTTGTGTCACCGTAACGACGGCCGTTTGCGGGTTTGTTTTTTTGCACATCATACATGGCGAGGGTGAAATGTGAAATGTGAAATGTTTTTGTTTGGTTTTTTTTGCCGCCCACTATTCCCTTTGCTGTACGCCGAGTTTGACAATGGTGCGACGTAACTGCAGCGTGGAGGTGTGTGAGTGACGTTGAAATGAACGTGCCATTAAGACGCATTGTTGTTGTATTGTACTGTACGTGTACGGCGACACGCACGATGATGTACCATTCGACTCTGATGTTTGATAGCCGTGTCTGACTGATTGCGTACGACGCACGCACACCGATGTCGTCATTCAAGATGCACGCTAGACGACGACGGCGGCGGCGGCGGCGGTCGTTTGTTTGGCGAATGTCTGTACACGTGTTTGTCTGTGTCCATCCGGTATGTATTTGTTTGTTTGAAAGTGTTTTGTGTGTCGGTGACGTGGTCCGATCCGTCGCCCCCTGAGTAACTGTCGATCGGCGCGATAGACCGGCGTCACGCAACTGAACCGAAGTCTTGGGCACACCCGTCATACTGTTGTACACCGTCGCGCTGAGAACGGTAACGAAAGGTTGACTTTGATCGGTCGAATGTCTGGGCAGAACGTGAGGAATGAGGCAAGAGTGCAAGGACGGGGGGCAAAAGAGAGAGGAAGGGAAAAAGGGGAGAAACGCATTCGTAGAGCAACGGAACGTTCCCGTGTGGGAGGCGTATTGGAGCCGCACTGAAATGCGTTTAACGGCGGCGCGGCTGCAAGTGTCTGCCGTGGTGAACGTTACCTTTGACGGCTGCATTGGGCTTTGCCTTTGCTTTTGCTTTCGCTTTCGCTTTCCCGGATGTACGTAACGTTTGTTGATATGGTTCTGAGGAAGAGTGTATGACAGTGCCGTGCCGTCCATGTTCGTGTGCCCTCCCATTGTGTGTATGCTATTGTCTGTGTACTTGAATGATGTATGTAGGTGTTAGTGGACATGTTTTACCAGTGGGGGGAAATGGATCGTCGATAGTTGCCGTCACTCTGTCACGGTCGAGATGACGCACCCTCCGTACAGAAAGGTGTCGAGAAAGTGAGTGTGTGTGTGTGTGTGTGCGTGCGTCCGTGAATTGGCAGTGTTTGGAGGTGGGCGTGCCCTGGATGTGGCCCGGAAAAGGCTGTTCGTTAGGCGGTAGTGTTGTGTGGACAGGGGAGGGGCATGCGTAACGCTGCTGGCATGGCATTTCGGGAGATGGGAGGGGGCAAACGAGGAAACGAGGAGCGGCGGCCAAAGACGGGACGGGGAGGGGCGCGGTGTGGGTGGCTTGCGCCTGTGCTCGGCGTTGTGGTTTGTGCAAAAGAGGAGGAGAAAAACAATGTGAGTTGCCAGGGAGGGGAGCGGTGTTGTGTTGTGGTTGTCGTGGTGTAGCCGCAGACGCGGCTGTCAGTGAACGTGGCGAGACGGACGGATGCGCGGAGGGGCGGGGGCGGCGCATTTCGCCGGTGCCGTGCCGTGCCGTGCCATGCCTGAAAGCCGCGTGGTCGCTGTGTTGTTGGTGGCGTGGGGGCGAGGAGAGTACCGTACGGGTGTGCTTGTGCGCCGGAAATGGCACACTGCGCCCGCCCGTCTTGGAGGCTGATGGCTGTGGTGTGGAAATGGGGCGCGGTGATGTTGAAGCAGTTGAAGAACAGAAAAGAAACCAAGAAAACGGAAGGCGTGATGCGGCGGTGGTGGTGAGAGCGGGAAAAACAAAACAAAAAAAAAAAAAAAAAAAAAACAACAAAAAAAAAGAAGGAAAAACAACAAGAAACAAAAAAGAAAACAAAAAGTCTATCAATATTAAAATGTAAATGGAAATGGAAATGGACCCAGGTATAACCTCCCTGCACAAATAGCAGAGAGTCCGATGATAATAAAAATGTGCCAGAATGTTAACGTCCCTACAAAACAAACCCAACGATAATATTAATGAAAGAGTGAACCGTATGTAACATTGCAACAGACATAATGAAACCTGATAAATTGTATAAGGGCAGCAGCGTTGACCTTTGGCCCTGTATTCAGAATAAAAAGAGCCAAAGATCGTTACCCCAATGAAAAAGACACTGAAACACGTATGTAACATAGTAGCGATGGCGAGACATTGTAGCATCTGTGACCAGAGAGTTTGCGCTGGACTGCGCGAGTGTTGCGAGCGGTTCTCAGTCAGTCAGTCTGTCAGTAGTCGTTGCGAGTCCGTAGCTCTGTGTAGTTGAGGGCTGTACTCTGTCAGTAGTCGTCGCGTGCAGTACGCTAATAGTCGTCATGCAGAGCGGTCGGTCAGTAGTAGCAGCCGAGTGCGGTTGTGTGATGTAGGCGGTCGGCAACACTGGTCGAGATGGTGAATAAGGTATACTGTTAATTAATATAATCATTAGATAATGAAAAATTGTAATTATTCTCCAACAAGTTCCCCAATAATAATTTTTATTTCAAAAGCATTTTTCAAACATTTAATTTTTTATTGAACTAAAGAGTTCGTTCCACTTCTTTGAAGAAAAATGTCACTAAAATCACAAAAAAAGAGAATATTATTATTTGCAATGCAGTTCCTCCAAGCGCTGCGCAACAACCAGAGCAGAAATGTGACATCCATTTATTCGGAGGTAAGACTTTAATTCTGATTGTTTTGCACAGGGCCAAAGACCGATATTTCGGTTTAATTGAAGTTTCTTGTCACTGAACGGACTTTTGTAAATGTTGTGTGAAGACTTTATATTTGAGTCTGATTGCGAATTTCACATTTTTGTTGCCATTTTCAAGACCTCTCATTGTGGGCGAGGTTACAATTAGCGCAATGTCCATTAGCATCCGTAAATAACATTGTCCATTATTTTAAATTTTGCTGGGAGGTTACAACACACACACAAAAAAAAAAAAAACAAAAAATTGCATTTATATCCGCTCCTCAATTGTAGATACCCCTTACACAGCTGTGTGCAATGAATGAGTGCTGGCTGGTAATTAATTGCACTCCTTGGAGGGAAATGCCATAGGAAGTAGTCTTTAAAAAGTGAATGTTTTTCGTTAAGAGACAAAAGTTACTTTCGAAAAAAGGTAATAGTGGGGCTTTTGTTGTTGAACAAAAGAGGTACAATGAACATACGTTATCAGATTTGCGCAATGCAGCGTCACACCACCTTTTTGATTATAACACAATATACTATACATCGTCCCGAACCGTGACCAGAGTCGCGAGACGAGCAGAGCACGCCGCCGACGCCCGCTCAGTACAACCGTCCACCCGCTACTACTGTCGACCGACTACTACCTCTCCCGACTCGCGCTACAATATATATAACAACTGTTCCTGGCGACCCGGTGCGTGCCACTACTGTCGTCTGGCGCGGTCCAAGCGCCGACTAGCAGCGATAAAGAACTCTCTGGTCAGACAGAGATGCTGTCATGCCTCGCCATCGCTCTGGTAATGAATACATACGTGTTGCAGCGTGCGTACCACCGGAACACGCAGTGGCGGAGCCAAAGACTGTGTTGTCGAGGTCGAGTGCGAGTGGGAAGAGAGGCAGCGTCGGCACGGAGATGCAAGCGAGCGCGAGACGCACGGGGGCTGCGGCGTGGCGCGTTTGCGGTCGGCGCCTTTGGTGGCAACGGCCGGGACAAGCAGCGGTGTATGGTGTGGTGCGGGGCGGACAGGGGCGGCGGTGGACGGGGAGGAGGCGGCGCGACGACGGCATGGGGGCGAAAACGGGACGGGGGACGGCGGATGTTGAGAGGCGTCACGCGCGGGCAGGACACAGACACAGAGACACACAGATTGGAAAGGGAGGGTGCGCGGTAGTAGTTGGGAATGTGCGTACCGTGCGGGATGGGAGTGGGCGAGGAACACGGTCGTGGCCCCTGTTTTGGGTGCGTGTGATGACGTCGGTGTGTTGTGGGAAGGGAAGGTGCTGTGGCGGCGGCGCGTAATGGGCGTAGGCCGAAAAGAGAAAGGAACGTGGGCAGTGTGTTGGCAAGCGTCGGTTCGACTGCGACGTTGATGGGCAGGGCAGGGCAGGGCAGGGCAAGGTTAATGGTGGTAGGAGTAGGCGTGTGGGCGCAAAAAATCTGCCGCTGCAGGCGGTGCCGTAACCGCCATGGCGGGAAGGAGAGAGGGCCAAAGAAAGAAAGAAAGAAAGAAAGAAGAAAACAAAAAAAAAAAAAAAAAAAAAGGTCGTGTTGTGTTGATGCGCAGGCAGACGCGTACAGAGGGACGAGCCCGGTCTGCAGCAGGGTGTGGCCGTGCCGAGTGCAGAGCAGCGGCGGCTCGGTTCGGTTCGGCCCGGCCCGGCGGGCCGCGCTGTTGTCGCGGACGTGAGCGCCCCCTGGCGGGTGGCCGGAGGCGGCGCGGCGTGTTGGACGTGTGGCTGGTGGCAGTGCACAATTTGCGAGTGGCTGGCGGTGTGGTGTGGCGGTTGGCGCGTCGGGCGGCGGAGAGGTATGTGTTGCGGGCGCCCTTTGCTGCGCTGCGTCGTTGCGTGTGCCGTACAGGGCGGGCGCTTGTCGACTGTGTGGGCGGTGTGGCGAATTGGCGTGAAACGGCTGCCGAGAGGTGTGTGGTAGCGAGCCGGTCGGTGGTGTCAGTGCGAAGGGGAATGTGCGTGCGTTTGGCGGTTTCGGTGTGCTTTTTGCGGCGTGAGAGTGGGAATTAGTGGGGCCGGCTGTTGTGTTGGTTCCTTGTGTCTTGTGTCGCGTAGCTTGATGGCAACGTGGAAGGACGCCGGTTTCGTTTCGAGCCTTGCGTGTGGTTGTCGACGTTGACTGGTTGGCGTGTGCCGATGCACGTGCATGTGTGGGTCGCGAGTGCGTTTTTGGCTGGCTGTGTGTGTGTGTGTGTGTTTTGGGGGGGAAGGGGGAGGCGGTGGTGAAAGTGCAGTCGTTGCCACGGGCGTCGTCGGGTGGGGCTGGGGCTGTGCGTCGTGGCGGAAAGGTGGTAGGTTGCGGGAAGCGAGCCCGTCGTTGACGGTGTCGCGTGAGTTGTGAATCGAGTGGGGCGCGGGGCGCGGGGCGCGGGACAGGAGCAGCGTGCCGCTGCGTCGTGGTCGTCAGCAGAGGCTGTGCGTGTGCTTGTCCTTTTTGTGGGCGGTTCGTGCGAGGCGTTTTTGTTTTGTGTTGCCCTAGTTGTTAGTTTATTTTGTTTGTGTTTGTTATTTTGAGACGACGACTGGTTGGTGGCGTGCGCGCGAAGTGGCGGTGTGCGCTTCCCGTGTCGTTTGTGTTGTTTGGTTTTTTTGTTTTTGTGTGTTTTTTTTTTTTTTTGCACTGGGCCCCGGTGGGTGGGTGCGTGTGTGTCGATTGCCGGCTGGCGAAAGGTGCGCCATCGGCGGGGTGGGTCGCCGGCACAAGTAGAGGCGGCGGCGTTGTTGCTGTTGTTGTGTGGTGTTTGTTTTGTTCGGCTGTGTCGGCGAGCTGTGTTGCGGTGCGTGTGAATGGTGGTGCAAAAGTGCTGGCGTTGGGGCTGCGACTGCGACGGCGGCGAGCCGCGGGCGCGCCATTGATAGTGATGTTGTGAACAGCGGCTGTGTACGGTAGTGGTGTTGTTGTAGCACGACGTGCATCCGGGCCGGCGCGGAAAGCGCAGTTGCGGGCGGTTGCCCTTCGGTGCCAGCCATGTCGCGTGAGCGGCGGGTTGCTCTGGTGTCGACACGTGGTGCTCTGGGTTGTTGTGTGGTGCCCTTTGGCCGGTGGGGGTGGTTCGCGTGTGTCTCGTTCGCGCTCGGTGTCTGGTCGTGGTCGTGCTGCTCCCCCGTCTGTCGGCGGTTTCCGACGTCGTCTGTACGTGTTTGTTCGTTTGCGGCGTGCCTGCCGACGTCGTCCCGTCGCGACCTTTCAACCGAAAGTGTGGCGCCCGAAGGTGAACGAACGTAACCCTGACCTCGGCGCTTTACGCTGAGCCGAGCGAACCGAACCGAACCGAACCTAACCTGTGGTGTGGCGAGGTGAGCTCAGCCTGTGAGCCCCTAACGTCTACGTAAGGTAAGCTGTCCGGCTCACGCCTCACGTTTGAACGCTTTTTTAACCTACGTCTGACGCTTCTTAACCTAGCACTGACCCCTTAACCTAACGTGTAACCTAACCTAACCTAACCTAACCTAACCTAACCTAACCTAACCTCTGACGCCTGACGTGTTTGAATGCTTAACCTAAGTTTGACGCTTAACCTAACCCAAGTCCCCTTAACCTAACCCACGTCCACCTAACCTAACCTAACGTAGACGTGTAAACGTAATGTGTAACGCGTAACGTGTAAGGTCGGCTGTCGTGTGTGCTTGACGGCAGATTGGGTTGGTCTGTAGATTCGGATTGCGGTTTGCCTCGGTCGAGGGGTTGGGTCGGAAGCGGCGAGGGGCGGCGGCGCCTGTTGCGCAGGCGGCGTCCGTTTGCGGCGGGCAATTGTTGAGAAACGGCTGTGAATGTTGGCGGGCGAGAGGAGGAGGACGGCGCGCGATGTGGCCCGACGGCTGCGGGCCGATCGGGAAACGGCGGGAGGGCGACGGAAGGCGATGGGGCGGCGGAGGCGCGTTTGCACGGCCGTCATCGCCGCACGCCTCGGCTTGTGTGGCTGTGGCGCCGGCCGCGCTGGCCGGGCTGCCGCGGCGACGGTGTGGGAGTTTTGCCGAAGGTTTGGCCATTGTGGCGGGTCGTCGGCTGGGGCTGTGGGGGCGGCATTTGGGCGGGGGCGGCGATTCTCGGCGGGCCGACCCAGGCTGTAGCGCGCGGTAGCTGCAGTTTGGCCGTGGTTTGCGGCGCTGCCGTGGCGACTGGTTGGCGACTGTGGTGTGGCTGTGTGTAGCCCCATCCTCGGTGGTTTGAAAGGCGCGGGCGGTTGTGGCGCAGGTTTGGGGCTGCTCCGCACAGGCTGTCGGACGTTGGGCGGTAGCAAGCGCGGGAGGCGCGGCGCGGCGGCGCGCAGAGTGGCGGCCGCTCTCTCGGCCGTCCGCGCCCGCCCGCGACACTGGCTGGGCCTTGTGATTCTCTGCCATTCGAGGGGGTGGATCGGCCGTGAGCGGACGCTATACTGCCGCGCGCTGCTGGGAGATCCCTTGGGAGCGCTACGCTAGCCGTAGCACAGCAAAATTTGTCGTGTGCGTTGTGCGTGCACAACGCAAGCAAAAATTGTCGTGTGTGGGTGCGCACGCTTAGCGATTGCGCCGCAAATTTGTCGTGGTAGGACGCTTACGTGGTCCCTTTGTCGTGCAGCGGCTGCCGGTCTACTGGCAGCGCGGTGGCGGCGAGGGCCGTGGCTTTCTAGTTCACCGGTCGTCTGATCTGCCTCAGACGTGAATCATCCAGATACTGCCGCAGGGCATCCTCCCTGCTCCTCCAAGAGTAGGGAAATTCCTGCGCCAGGGTCCGTGGTACTACCCGGTAACCCGCGTGCAGTCAATGGTAGGGCTGGCGCTGTTCGGGGATACCTAACGGTGCCAACGAACGAACAACCAGTGCCCCTGGGCAGTAAATGTCAGACTTCAAGTTCCGCTGACACAGTCATCTTGGGTAAGCCCAAAGCCCCAGTCCGCTGCGGCACCCAGTCACTGGGTACCCGCGGCCAACCAACTTCAGCCATTAGCAAAGCAAAAACACGCGTACAAGACTCGGACGTAATGCCAGCGCCTAAGCGTCCGGCCCCAAGCCGGCTCGCTGAGGAAACAGAGCAACCTGGGAGTGATGACATGGAAGTAGGGGGTGAAGCTGTCATCGCAAATATACCAACATCAAATAGTTTCGCCCCGATTGACACCGACGGAGCGGAAATGACCGAAACAATGCCTACCCGTCCCTCGACCTCGGGCGCGCAAACGCAATCGAGGCCGAAACGGGAAAAGGTGCCCCCAATCCTTGCCACAATCGTAAACGGTACGATGAAAATCATAAAGGAGGTCGCCCCTCAACTAAAAGGAGGACTAAATACCTCATGCAGGGGGTCCTCCGTAAAATTTCAACCGTCAACCCTGCCCGACTACAGATTTCTTACTGCCTATTTCACGCAGAAGAAAATACCCTACCACACTTACCCGGTCACTGAGAAAAACGCGTACAAGGCGGTGATCAAAGGTCTCCCCAGTGACACTGATCCCGCGGAGATAAAGGAGCTTCTCCTTGCGCGTCACTTCAGGGTTATCGAGGTCAAACAGGAGACCAAGGCGTCTGACCCGAGCAACCCGGGAGAGGGGCGCAGGAAGAGAGCTTCCTTCAAAGTAATATTACACCCAGACGAGAGAAATAGAGAACTCCTAAAAATCGAGCTGTTCATGAACTGCAAGGTTACGGTAGAGAGGTATCGCCAACCTGAAGGTCCTGTCCAGTGCCACCAATGCCAGCAGTTGTTCCACTCTGCAGAGCAGTGTCACCATCCTCCAAAGTGTGTCAAGTGTGCCGGCCCACACTTGACAAACACATGTAAGAAGAGCCGTGCAACCCCGGCAAAATGCGCCCTATGTGGGGGCGATCACCCGGCGAACTACAGCCGATGCCCCACACGAATACAGTTGATGTCCACCCGCCCCCCTCGGTCGGTAAACGGTGCTGCCCTGTCTCGAGGCGCTTCCGACTCCACGACGCCGCCGCTAACATCTGCGGCCAACGCGCAGGCAGCTAGCTCTGCCTCCGCCAGCAGCCGCAGAGCGACTGTGCCGGGGCGAGATGCCTTTCCCTCGCTTCCCCCACCACGCGCCCCGACGGCAGCTGCCGCCTGGCCTCCCCCTCCACGTCACCAGCGCACTGAGGCGCCCGCAGCTGCCGCGCCGCCTCAGTCGGCTGCTGGCCAGCAGCCGGGGACGCCGCTCGGCGTCTTTGACGAGCTGCGCCAACTGTTTGCGGGCTTCAGCCTGACAAACATCATGTTTACAATTAGGGACACCATGGCGCGCGTGCGGGCGGCGCCTGATGGCCTAAGTAAATTCATGGCCCTCGCAGAGGGAGCAATTTCATTATTCGACGCCTTTAATGGATCCCCCTAGATCCAGGAAGTTCACCATTTTAAATTTTAACGCCAATGGCGTAAAAACACAAAAACACATCCTAGAGGAGTTTCTAGACCGGTATGCGATCGACGTTGTGTGCCTGACGGAAACCCACCTTAAGCCCAAGGACCGCTTTTCTGTGAGAAATTACTCCATCCATAGAGTAGACCGCGTAGGCCGCGAGCGCGGCGGAGTAGCGGTCCTTGTAAAAGGCAGAAGGTGTTTCCGCACAGTGGACCTACCGCAGACACCCAGCATCGAGGCAGCCGGTATAGAAATAAAAATTCAAAACATACCATACACCATCATCTCCACCTATCACCCCCCGGGCACCATCATACTGACACAGGACCTTCAGGCTCTGCTGGGTACTGGCGCTCGTGTGATTATGGGAGGGGACCTAAACTCGAAACATGCGGCCTTTGGCTGCCGCGCCGAGAACAGAAGTGGTGTGAGATTGCATGGACTCGTCGAGAGGCGTGCCGCCCTCAGCGTCATCGCACCCGACGAGCCTACGCATATCCCTGCGGACCCGACAAAAAACCCGGATATCCTGGATATTTTTGTCGTTAAAAACTTTGCTCTCGACGCGACAGTCACTGTGCACTACGAGCTGAACTCTGACCACAACCCGGTCGTTCTGGACATAGCCAGTGTCGAAGACGAAGCCGGGAGGATGGCAAAAACAGAAGTAATAACAAATTGGGACCGATACAAATACCTGGTGGGTGAGCACGTGGAGGAAATCCCACAGATGGAAACAAAAGAAGAGATAGACGAAGCAATCACCAACTTCACAGACGCCCTCCACGCCTGTGCTCGCGCTACAAGCGTCAGGCTCACCACAGAGCCTGGCGCCAGGGACCTGCCCCCTGACATCTGGGACCTCATAGTCGCCAAACGCAGGTTGCGTAAGCTGTGGCAGCGTCACCGCGACCCAGCTGACCGCCGCCGGCTGCGGCGACTGGAGGATCAGGTGAAACTCCGACTGCAGGAGCACAGGAGCCGCTGCTGGGAGGAGATATTACAAACCGCCGAAACAGAGAGCAGCAAACGCAAGATCTGGCGAATAGCCCGGCAGCGGAAAACCCCCACCAGAGAGAACAGGCCACTCCACGGCGTGAACGGTCTAGTGTACGAAGATCACGATAAGGCGGAAATAATGGCACAATCACTAGAGTCACAATTCCGAACTCACGTCATCGACGATGACGAGAGTGAAAGGCAGGAAAGATTAGTCGTCGGACGAGTGACTCAGATTAGAAATACGCGCCCAAATACAGAATTCGTGCCCGTAAACGAGCCGACAATATGCGCACTTATCAAGCGTCAGGGAAACCACAAAGCTCCTGGCCCTGACCGCATCCGCAGCCCACTCCTAAAGCACCTTCCACCTCCTGCCATAACATTTCTGGCAAGCGTCTTCAACGCTTGCCTAAAGCTCACCTACTTCCCCTCAGTGTGGAAAACTGCGAAAGTAATCACCCTCCCCAAACCTAATAAAAACCTGCTCCTTCCAGAAAGCTATAGACCTATCTCCCTACTAAATGGCATGAGTAAAATACTCGAGCTGCTCATCCTCTCACCCCTTCAACACTTCCTTACTGCACACAACATCCTGATGCCCGAGCAGTTTGGATTCCGCTCTGAACACTCCACAACCCAACAATGCCTGCGCTTGGTAGAGCACATTTGCCTGGCCAGGGCAAAGAGAGAATCTACAGGAGCAGTGTTCCTGGATATAGAGAAGGCATTTGACCGCGTCTGGCACGATGGCCTAATATATAAACTAGACCAAATAGGGTGCCCAGGACATCTAATACAGATCATTGATTCATTTCTTGCGGAGCGTCAATTCTTCGTAAGAAGTGGATCGAGATCGAGCCAGACACGACCGATTGCGGCCGGAGTACCGCAAGGTTCGGTCTTGGGTCCCGTTCTATACTCAGTCTACACTAACGACATACCCAAGCAGGTCGGCGGAGGGATTGCTCTCTACGCCGACGATACAGCAATCTTCAGGAGCTGTCGTAACCTTGCATTCATACGACGCAAGCTACAAGAACACCTCGACGTCATCACCCAGTGGTGCAACATTTGGAAAATCAAGGTTAACCCCGAAAAATCCCAAGCAATATACTTTACGACCAGGCTGAAACTCCCAGACCAACAACTCACCATTGGTGGTCGGGACCTAGCCTGGCGTAACCGTATTACATACTTAGGGCTCGAAATAGACAGGCGTCTTACGTGGCAACAACACGTCCACAAAACTGCCAACAAAGGCTGCGCCCTCCTGTCGCAGCTATACCCCCTCCTAAAGGGTGACGGCCTCACCCTAAGCTGCAAAATGCTTCTCTGGCGCCAGCTCATGCTACCGACCATCTTGTATGGATCGGAAGTATGGTCGATGGCGTCAGACACCACGCTGGCACGATTACAGCGACTCCAGAACAAAACCTTCCGAGTCATCACAGGCGCTGACAGATACGTCCGAAACACACAAATTAGAGAATTTTTAGGCCACCCAACCATATACTCCCTCATAAAGGAGAAGTCCACCAAACTATATGAGAAAGCACAAACATCGCCCCACAACCTCATACAAAATTTAGGTCGCGAACACCCCGATTTTCAACATAAGCGCCCAAAACTAACACTCACCCGTCAATTTAGAGACATCTAGAGAACACTTACCCACACACAGAACAAACATTTACATAAAAACACGCACATAGCACAATACCTCACTTTCATAAATCCCCAAGCGCATAACTTGAAGTCAGACGGGCACAGCCCAGTGGAACTTCGGTACACTATAACAACCTGAGCATCTCATTCTCTGCTCTGCTGCTGTGCTGTGCTTGCGTGCCTGCCGTCCCGCTCGCTCTCGCTGTGTGTTACGCGCGTCGTCGAAATGGCAGATCAGGCGGCTACGAACGAGACTGCTGCGGCACCCGCCGCCACCGGCACTACGAAGAAGGCCAAGTCTGCGTCGTCTGCGAAGAAGCCGCGCGCCAAGCCTGCGCACCCGCGCACCTCTGAGATGGTGACGGCCGCCATCAAGAGTCTGAAGGAGCGCGGCGGGTCGTCGCTGCAGGCGATCAAGAAGTACATAGCCGCGCACTACAAGCTGGACGCGGAGAAGCTGGCGCCGTTTATCAAGAAGTACCTCAAGTCGGCCGTCGTGGCGGGCGAGCTGGTGCAGACGAAGGGGAAGGGCGCGTCCGGCTCGTTCAAGCTTGCCGGCGCCGGCGGCGGGGGGGCGGCCGAGGGCGGCAAGGCCCGTGCTGGCGGTGCCAAGAAGAAGCGCGCCGCTCCGGCCAGCAAGGAGAAGAAGGGCGCCCGTGCGGCCGGCGCAAAGAAGGCTGGTGGCGTGAAGGCGGCGACCGGTCGGAAGGCGGGCGCCGCCAAGAAGGCGTCTGCGGCGTCGGCCGCTCCCGCGGGTGCGAAGAAGGCGGCTGCGGCCAAGCCGGCCAAGGCCAAGTCGCCGTCGAAGGCGAAGAAGGCCGCCAAGGTTCCGACGAAGAAGCCGAAGGCGCCGCGCCCGAAGAAGGCGACGACGCCGTCTAAGGCGAAGGCTTCGCCCAAGAAGAAGAAGTAGAGTAGAGGAGAAAGAGATGGGAATGGAAGGGTTTGGCGCTTGACTCCGTCGTCCCCACCCCCCGTCGTCGTCTAGTGGCGCGCAAGAGACGCGCGGCCCAAAACGGCCCTTCTCAGGGCCATCAAAGCACGTCGGGGAAGGTTTTGATTGTCGTGTTGCGTTTGGTGTGGGTGTCTGTCTGGCGTTTCTGTATGCCCGTGGGGATGCTGTTTGCGTGCCGTGGTGGTTGGATTGCGGGGGTCGGTGGCGGGTGTGGGCGGCGGTAGCGGTAAGCGGTGTTGTTGTTGTTGTTGTTGTCGTGGTTGATTGTCGCCGTGTTTGTGGCGGCGGCCGACGGTTGGTTTTCTGTCACGTTGTTTTGTTTGAATACGTTGGTTGGCTTGCCTGCGTTCGTTCTTCTCGGATGTCTGTCTTGTCGAGTCGTGTCTGGTCTTTGTTTTGTTTTGTTCCTTTGTGTGTGTGTGTGTTATGTTTTGCAACGGGGGGCACGTTGAGATGCGGAAGGAGTCGGCGGGGATTTCGGTGGCGTGTAGAGCGAGCGAGCGAGCGCGCCTGCCTGGCCGTTGGCCGTCGGAGTGGAGTGCGGGTTTTTTTGTTTTCGAAACGAAAGCGGCGGCCGGCCAGCCACCCGTGCGGTGTGACGTCGGCCGTTGGGTATTGTGCGCTTTGAGCGCCGGGGAGGGATGATGTGTGATTGTTGCGCGCTGCTAGCAGGCAGGCAGAGTGAGCGGGTGTGGCGGACGGACGGGAAGTGGTGGTTTTTGTTTTTGGGTTGCGGGGCGAGAGGCAGGCGACCGACAAAGTTTGCTCGCGACGGAGAGATGTTAGTGGCCCTGAAAAGGGCCGTTTTTGTTTGTGCGGTGCGGTGCCGCGGCGCGGTTTAGGCGCGCTCGCCGCGGATGCGGCGCGCGAGCTGGATGTCCTTGGGCATGATGGTGACGCGCTTGGCGTGGATTGCGCACAGGTTGGTGTCTTCGAAGAGGCCGACGAGGTAGGCCTCGCTGGCCTCCTGCAGGGCCATGACTGCGGAGCTCTGGAAGCGCAGGTCGGTCTTGAAGTCCTGGGCGATCTCGCGCACTAGGCGCTGGAATGGCAGCTTGCGGATGAGCAGCTCTGTGCTCTTCTGGTAGCGCCTGATTTCTCGCAGGGCGACGGTGCCCGGCCTGTAGCGGTGGGGCTTCTTGACGCCTCCGGTGGCGGGCGCGCTCTTCCTCGCCGCCTTGGTGGCGAGCTGTTTGCGCGGCGCCTTTCCGCCGGTGGACTTGCGGGCCGTTTGCTTTGTGCGGGCCATGGCGGTAGCGGTAGCGGAGCGGCGTGCGTGGAGGTTAGGTGCGGCGCGGCGTCCGGTGCTGCCTTGACAACGGGCCCGCGCGCCTCCGTGCTGCGCTTATATGCCCTCGGTTGCGCGTGGTGGGGGGAGGGCGGGCCAGAGTCTATATAGGGGGGCGGCGGGCGCGCTGGGCGCAGACCGTAGCCGACTCGCCAGCCGCTGCAGGTGCTGTTTGTGCACGTTTTGCTTTGCCCGAGGAAGGAAGGATGACAGGCCGCGGCAAGGGAGGAAAGGGGCTCGGCAAGGGTGGCGCCAAGCGGCACCGCAAGGTGTTGCGCGACAACATCCAGGGCATCACGAAGCCCGCCATCCGCCGCCTGGCTCGCAGGGGCGGCGTGAAGCGCATCTCTGGTCTGATCTACGAGGAGACCCGCGGGGTGCTGAAGGTGTTCCTGGAGAACGTGATCCGCGACGCGGTGACGTACACTGAGCACGCCAAGCGCAAGACTGTGACGGCCATGGACGTGGTGTACGCCCTGAAGAGGCAGGGGCGCACCCTGTACGGTTTCGGCGGTTAGGCTGCGTCGCAGCGGGCGCTGGCCTTCCCGCGGCCGTGCTTGTGGGTGGGAGAGACTAGAAAACGGCCCTTTTCAGGGCCACCACACTGTTCGGAAGTTGAAAAGTGCGAAAGAGTCTGTGTTGTTGCTGCGTGTGTGCGCTGTGTTGTTTGTTTCTTTCTTTCTTTCCGTTTGAGCGACGTGATGTGACTGGGAGGGGAGAAGGAAAGGAAACGTGTCATGTGGCTGGCTGTGTGTGGAGCTGCTTCGTTTGTGTGTTTGTTATTGTGTGTCTTTGTATCGATCGCGACGGAGATGGCGGGCTGTGTGTTGTTGTGCGAGAGGCGGTGATTATTTGCTTGCGTGGTTTGTCTCTGTGTGTTTGTTTGCGGCGGCGTTGGGGTTTCCGAGGCAAGGCGTGTGGGCATAGGCGGCCGGATCAGCTGTTTCGTTCGTGTCGACGGCCGTTGCGCGCGGGAGTGGAGGGCGGTGTGTCGACACGCCTCCCTTTAACAATGGTCATTATTGCTGCCGTTGTCGGTTTGGAAGGCGACTGCGACCGTGCAAAATGTGTGTGTGTGTGTGTGTGTGTGTTGGGCCACACGGGCTGTGTGGACGACAAGATGGCGGACGTGCGCCGGCGGCGGCTGTGCTGTGACAGTGCAAAGTTAAAACAAAACAAGGTGCGGCGAGGACGACTGAAATTTTGCTTTGGACGTAGGTGTGTGTGGTGGCCCTGAAAAGGGCCGATTGTTGTGGGCCGAGCCGGCAAAGCGCGTTGCGTGCAGGGGAGCACGCGGCGCTGCGATTGCCTGGCCTCCTTTAGGCCTTCTTCTCGGTCTTCTTTGGCAGCAGGACGGCCTGGATGTTGGGCAGGACACCACCCTGTGCGATGGTGACGCCCGACAGGAGCTTGTTGAGCTCCTCGTCGTTGCGGATGGCAAGCTGCAGGTGGCGCGGGATGATGCGCGTCTTCTTGTTGTCGCGGGCCGCGTTTCCGGCCAGCTCGAGCACCTCAGCCGCGAGGTACTCCATGACGGCGGCGAGGTAGACGGGCGCCCCGGCGCCGACGCGCTCTGCGTAGTTTCCCTTGCGCAGGAGGCGGTGGATTCTGCCGACCGGGAACTGGAGCCCAGCCCTGCTTGAGCGGGACTTTGACTTGCCCTTGACTTTGCCTCCCTTTCCGCGTCCGGACATGGCGATGGGCTAGCGACGGTGCACACGAAACGGAAACGAAAACGACCGGTGCGAGCGGCAGCGAGTCGAGCAGCGGAGTGCGTGCCGGCGCAGCCTGCTGCACTCATCTAATACTTTCCCCTCTTTGGGGAAGTGTGAGGGGGAGTTTATAGCCTTTTGGCTTTTACTCCCCTGTGTACATGTGTGTGTGATTTTTCTGTATATTTTTGATGTCTGTGATATGTGATGAATTGTTGTGTGTATCTGGGACTTGCCTGAGGTAGGCGAGATGATTGGTGATATATGGGAAGGAACTGGATTAGGGATTGGGTATTGGGATTTTTCTCTTCGACTTAATCGTCGAAGATCGTCATAGGGCGCTTGTGTTTATCGCGGGACATGTCATACCGACCAAGGGAGTGGATGAGTGCATTTCCGGATCTGGAAGTACCTTCATAGAAGGCCCTTGCCAGATCCTGGAAACGCTCTCTCAGGAGTGGGATATCGGCTGCGGCGTGCAGGTCGTCTGTGGGGAATCCGAGAGGTAGATGCAGTGCCCTTCTGAGGGCGCGGTTTTGCAGCCTCTGGAGTTTGTCCAGGTGCTGCTTCGCCGCGTATCCCCAGACAGGGCACGCATACTCCATTACTGGCCGGATCAGGGCCTGATAAACGTTTACTGCTACTGGGCAGGGAAGGGAGCTGTTTGGGTTCAGGATAGGATATAGGATGGACATTCTGGCGCAGACCTTCCTGTGGACCTCGTCTATGTGGGGTTTCCACGTGAGACGAGAGTCCAAGGTTACGCCAAGGTACTTGGCGGTTCTGCGCCAGGGGAGTTGGGTTCCATTTAGGTGGAGGTGGAGGGGGGGACGTTGAGGAGGTTCGCGCCTTCCGAGCCTGCGGGTAATCAGCATTGCCTGCGTCTTCTCCGAGTTGATGGTGATGCGCCAGCGACGGGCCCAGGTTTCTGTGTCATCTAAAACCCTTTGTAGCCTACGAATGACCAGGTCCTTGTTCGCATTTCTCGTGTAAAAGGCTGTGTCATCGGCGTACTGCGCGGTGTGCACCAGGGGGGCCGTTGGAGTGTCCGCAGTGTACAAGCTGTACAATACGGGCCCCAGGACCGATCCCTGTGGCACCCCAGCACGAATGCGCCTTCTGGTGGAGGTGGCAGTTTCTACTTTGACGGAGAAAGTCCTATTCGTGAGGTAGCTCTTGATTAGCTGAACTATGCTCCCTGGAAACCCTTGTGAGTACAACTTGTAGAGTAGCCCTCTATGCCATACTGAATCAAAGGCTTTGGCTACGTCTAGTAGCACTATCCCGCAGTAGCCTCTGTGGTTGAAGCCCTCTGTGGCTGCTTCAACCATTCTCATGACCTGTTGTGGGGCAGAGTGGTTCTGCCGGAATCCAAATTGGAAATCCGGCAGAATTTGCTCTCTGGTAATATGTTCTTGCATGGGTTTTAGCAGGAGGCGCTCATAGATCTTGCTGAGAGTTGGCAAGAGGCTAATCGGCCTGTAGTGCTGCGGGAATAGAGGGTCTTTTCCTGGTTTGTGTATCGCGACCACTTCCGCATGTTTCCAGCAAGCTGGGAACTCACGGGAACGAGTAATCTCGTTGAGGACGTTCGCGAGGTGTGTGATCGCTGTGGGTGGGAGTTTTTTGACTAACTGGTTTGTGACACTGTCGTGCCCTGGCGCCTTTTTTGTAGGGAGGGACCTGATTACTCTTGCCACGTCCTCGGGGGCAAAAAGTATGGGTTCGTCCTCTGGGTCCTCCTCAGCATTGAGGAAGACAGTCAGTTGACGACTGACTACCTCTTCATGCTCTTCATCCTCGGGTTCTGCCGTTTGGAACTGCTTCTCGAAGGAGTCGGCGAGGGCGTTGGCCTTATCAGCATTGCTGTAGACCAATCCCCGCTCGCCGTGCAGTGGCGGCATCCTAGCGCGTCTTTTTGTGAATTGTTTGGTTGCTTGCCAAAGTGTATGATCGACTACTTTGAGAGCTGTGAGGCGGTTTTGCCATTGCTGGTTTCTGTGCTCATTGAGCGCTACCTTCAGTTCTCTCTGTAGACGATTGAGCAGCCTCCTGGTGGCCTGATTTCTGGTGATCTTCCACTCTTTTGCCACTCTGTTCTTGTGACGGATTTGAGCTAGTAAGTGTTCCGGGAGCTGTATTTGCGGTGGAGGGCCATCCCTTTGTGGTGGGGTGGCCTCTTCCGCTGCCTGCAAGATGGTGCCTGTCAAGTCTAGTAGCGCTTGATCTACTGTTTCGGCAGTAGGTGGCGGAGCGCGAGCGATATCAGAGGCGACAGTTTCTTGGTATCGCTCCCAGTCTGTTCGTTTGTAAGACGTCTGGTACCGTGGGAGTGCTACCCATTCTCCCACATCGACTTCTAGGATCACTGGGTTGTGGTCGGAGGACATTCTGTTGATTGTCCTTGCGGTCACAAATCCTGCGATCCTCCTAGTGAGAGCTATGTCTAACACATCGGGCCTGCTTCCGTTTTTCGGAAAATGTGTGGGCTCGACTGGACCCCATGTTTCGAAGTGGTGGGCGCGCGCTAGTTGTTGCAGCTTGGCGCCTGCTCTGGAGGTTACTCTAGAATTCCAGTCAGGGTGTTTGGCATTGAAGTCTCCCCCTATTACGAGTTTGCCTTCAATTTGCCCTAGAGCAGCTATGTCTCCCTCATCTATCTGGTCATGTGGGGGTCGGTAGACTGCAACAATTGTTAGGGGTCCAGTGGCAGTGGTTACTTCCACCGCCACTGCTTCGATTTTGTTGGTAGCTGGTAAGAATACCTGGTGGTGGGGGATCCCTCTTTTTACATATATGGCCACTCCTCCGCCTTGGGTTGGCCTGTCTTTACGGTAGCTAATGTAGTTGGGAACTGTCGCTTTTACTCCCGGTTTCAGGTGGGTTTCCCCCATCATGCATATGTCGATGGAGAACTCCTTCATGAGTTCTCTGAACTCGACCTCTTGATTAACAATGCCGTCTGCGTTAAAGACGCACATTGTCAGGCCTTGAATATTCGGGCGTCTATTCATGATGGGGTGTTGATACTACTGGGGAAGTCGCAGAGGGGAGCGACTGCTGGACTGTTGCCTGAAGGGCGACGAGGATCTGTGTGTTTTGCTTTTGGGCTTCCCTGAATTCCTTCATCATTTCCATGACGAGGTTCATGGTCTGCACCATCACGCCTAACAACTGATCCATGGGGGGGGAGTGTGTGTGGGGTTCCCTAGAGCTTCCTCCGTTATGGAGGACCTGGTCGTTGTTGCTGTGTGTTTCCCGGTGTTGTTGTTGTGATAGTGTCTGGTGTTGCGATGATTGGGCCACGCTTTCATGGTTTTTCGGAGGAGAAACCACTTCCGCGTAAGTCGCCCTCGGTGTGTCCGGCCTTGGTTTTACCCAGGCCTTGTCTGTGTGTGTTGTCATGTTTTGGTGTCTTGTGTGTCTGGATGGGTTCGTGGTGTTTCCTTTTCGTGTGTGGGGGGCGGCCTTTGCGCCCTTTGCCTGCTGTGTGTGTTTTTTATGGACCTCGCAACCTTGGTAGCCCGCTGTGTGGTTTTTGCCACACAGCGCGCACCTTATTTGCGGGTCCGTGTGTTTTACGTCACAGGTTCTTGTGTCATGGGCCTCGGCGCATTTTCTGCACCTCACTGCCATGGAGCAGTGTGCCGCAATGTGGTTGAGGCCCTGACATCTGAAACACTGCACCGTCTTGTTTTTGCGGCGCAGTGGTTCAGTGGTCACAGGGACCGCCAGGATCGTCTTAATGTCCCTTTTGTTCTGTGGGACGTCCGGCAGTGTGACCTGGTACAGGGGCCATTTGCTCCCTATGTTTCCCATTTGATGGACCGCCTTGACAATGTACCCCTGGGCAGTCAGGTCTGTTTTGATCGCCTGGGGGGCCACTCGTCTTGGTAGGTCCCTGATGACTATGTTTTTATTACGTGTTTTTGTTGTGGGGAAAGTGTAGTGGGGTATGTTTTTGCTGTTCAGAAGTGTTTTTATTGTGGTGTAGTGCTCGAGTGTGATTAATGTAATTTTTATTTTGTCACCACCAGCAGGTTTCGCTTTGAAATTGCCTCCCCCGATTGCTGTTTTTAACATTTCGTAGAGTTCCTCGTAGTTCTCAGTGAACTCTGCGACGATCGGAGGGAGGTGGTGGGTGACATGATTTTGTGTTTGTGTTGTAGTGTCTTGTGGTGCCTCTGGCTCATCGGCCACCGCCTGGAACCTGTTCGGGGTGGGTTCCACTCCCCGGGCCGGCGGGAGCCTCGGCTGGCGAAAGGTTTTCCTCGCCAGCACGAAACCATCCGAATCCTGCCCGTTTATGCGGTTCCCTTCCAGTTCCGGTGTTTCCTGGTCCCCTCCTAGGACAACGACAGGTGCTGTCGGGGGCGCGGGCTCCTCAGAGGGTGTGGAAGTGGTTGGGATGGGGGTGGTGGATTGCTTTTTCCCCTTGGAGTGCTTCTCCTGCTTGTTCTTCCTTACACGCCTTTGTCGGGATGTGGTGGACTTGAGTGGGGGGGATTTTAGGAACTGGGATCGGGTAGGGGGTTGGGTGGCAGTTACGGGTTTGGGGAGGATCTTAGTCGGTTGACTGGGCTTCTGCTTGCCATTTAGGCTGCGGATATGTTCAGCAAGGAGGCCACAGCCGTTGGCAAGCAGGAGAGGGCTGAGGAGAGTGGAGGGAGGGGCGGGATCGCAAGTCCTGACGATGTATTTATCTGTCTGCGTTTTATGTAGTTTTGCCATGTCGGTAGCGGAAAGGGGGCTTGCTGCCAGGTTATTGTCAGTTGCAACCTTTGTTGGCACCGTTAGGTTTTCCGGTTGCAGAGCTGACCCTAGTAACATGATGGCAGACGCGGAATTCTGGACGGGGGCGGCGGAAAACCTCTCTGTGGTTCCGCGGCCCGCTTCCAGGTCCTGGCCTACTTTTTCCCTATTCTTGGGGGGGGCAGAGACTGACTCTGCGGCAGCTGAGGTGCTCGAGACGGCCGGCCGCGCGGCCCGCGGCAACAAGAAAGCGCGCCTCGTGTCGTCGGCGGAAAGAGACCGCCGCGACCCCAAGGCGCCACCCAAGCTCGACATTCCACAACGGCGAGAAGACACGACAACTCTGCCAGGCGACGCCATGCAAAATTTTCTCCAAGTGCCGTCCGTGCTGAGACCTAGGCGCAGGTGCCCGTCAATGTTTTAATAAAAACAGAGCCGGAGAACACCTCTGTTTGTACTCCCGTACTAGCGGGGGCCTATGGCTGACAGTACGCGAGTGAGAGGAGCGGTGCTCAACCCTCGACTGCTACTCAGCGAGTGCCGGCGCGCGGCCTCCTTTCGTCTGGACTGGGTGTGGAACATCCCAGGCTATCGTGAACGTAGGGTTTACCTAGAGGCATTTCCTACCAAGGCTGCAGGGTGTGGTTGGTTGTGGTCAGCGCGTATGATATCTGGAAATCGCTGAGAGGAAGAAGTGGTGGTGAGTCTTCTGGGCTGACCTGATTATTCGATCAGGGCAACGGGCCGCCTGTAGTGGTCGTGAGGGTCATTATGTCGTCCTAACCTCCGGACGAGGGGATTGTCTGAAGTGCGGGTGGCAGTATAAAACCGGCGCGCCGCGTCTTTAAATCTCTCCCGGACGAGGGGTTCCTCAGCCGCCTGATGGAGGGGGCGATGAGGGAAATCACGCGGCACATGGTAAACTCGGCGCAAGAGCTTGTTTTGTAGTTGCTGGAGCCTCTGAATATGGGAGGGGGCAGCATTGCCCCAGACTTCACAGGCATAGTCCATAACCGGACGAATGCACGTGCGATAGATATGCAGTCCGTTGGCGACAGGGAGTGAGGAAGTTTCGTTGAGCATGGGGTACAACGCCCCAGCCCTCTGAGATGTCTTCCGGTGTACAGCGGTGACGTGAGGCTTCCATGTCAGGGTGCGATCGAGAATGACCCCGAGGTAGGTAGCAGTCGTGGTCCAGGTGATGGCCTGATTACAAAGCACCAGGGGCGGCACGTCAGGTGGGAGACGGCGAGTGAGGAGCATCGCCTGAGATTTGGTGGCGTTGAAGCCGATCCGCCAGTCGGCGGCCCAGCGCTCGAGGTCCTGCAGAGCAGCTTGCAGACGTCGGAGGACGGCGTCGATGTTGCGATGGCGCGAGAAAAGGGCCGTGTCATCAGCATAGATGGCACGACCAACCCTCGGGGAAATCGGCAGGTCAGAGGTGTAGACAGCATACAATATCGGGCCCAGAACACTCCCTTGTGGCACTCCAGCAAGGACCGGGCGAACAGAGGAAGTCGTGCTGCCAACTCGGACGACAAATGTACGGCCCTCAAGGTAGGTGCCAAGTAGGCGGACGAAGCACGAAGGGATGCCGAGATGGAACAACTTGAAGAGCAGGCCGTGGTGCCAGACGGTGTCAAAGGCCTTGGACACATCAAGCAAGACAAGGCCGCAAAACTCCCGATTGTTGAACGCCAGTGTCGCCTCCTCGACGACGCGGAGCAACTGTTGAGTGGTGGAGTGGTGCTGGCGGAAGCCAAACTGTTCCCGAGGAATGATGTTGTCCTGGTGAAGCAGCCGGCCGAACCTAGAGAGGAGGATCCTCTCAAAAACTTTGCTCAGCGTCGGGAGGAGACTAATGGGGCGATAATGCTCCGGTACTGTCCTGTTTTTGCCCGGCTTCGGGACCGCCACAACGACAGCCTTCTTCCAAGCTTCTGGGTACTGCAGTTGGTGAAAGACGGCGTTGAAGAGAGCGACCACGTACAGGATGGCAATCCTGGGCAGCATGCGGAGGACTCTCCCGTCAACGTTGTCGTGCCCCGGGGCCTTCGTCTGGGGAAGCCGGCGAAGATGGTCAGTGACCTCCCTTTCCGACGTTGGCACAATGGTGGCGTCACCGTGGTCGCCGTGGAGGAAGGCATCAAGTCTGGTCTCAACTGTGCGGACGTTCTCGTTGTCGACCGGCGCCGCAAGGGGCCGGAAGTTGGCCTCAAAAGTCGTCGCCAGGGCCTCGGCTTTAGCGGCGGGCGTGGAAGCAGGACCATCGGTAGTTGCGAGCGGCGGCATGTGTGGGCGATGCCGTGTGAGGGAACGGACCAACTCCCACGTGTCGGCCCCAGGATCAACTGAGGCAAGCTTCTCCTCCCACCGGCGGATACGGTGAGCAGCAAGGGCAGCCTTGATGACGCGGCGGAGATGATTGATGCGCCGCTTCAGCACGGGCTGGCGTGTTTCATGCCAAACTCTGTTGAGACGGTTTCGTTCTCGGATAAGGTCCCTTAAGTCGGCAGGGAGTGCTGGAGCTGCCACTGAAGAAACCCGTGGAGGCGGAGTGGAGTCAGCAACAGCCGTGGTGAGAGCCGCAGTCAGGGTGTGAAGAGCAGCATTAACATCCGTGTCCAGTGGAGGTGACTCATCTGGGAGGCGTTGCAGAACAAGCTGCCGGAAGCGCGGCCAGTCGGTCTTCCGGGTGTCGAGCTTCGCCGCTGGTGGAAGCGGAGTGACATGTAGTCGAAAGAGCACCGGCAAGTGGTCGGAGCTCAAGGCGTGCAGAACGTCGGGGGTGACAAACCAGTCGACACCCTTGACGAGACAAATGTCCAAAACGTCTGGAGCAGAGCCGTTCGAAGGGTAGTGCGTCGGCTCAGCAGGTCCATACACAGAAGCTCGTGCCCTCTCAGCAGCGTGATAGAGCCGCCTCCCACTGACGTTCAGCGTCCGAGAATTCCAGAGCTGGTGCTTGGCATTCAGGTCTCCGGCGAGGAAGAGCTTGACCCCAGCACGAAGGAGAGTGTCAGCATCATGGACGGTGAGGTGGCCTCGTGGCGGCCGGTACACGGAGAGAAAGATGACCGTTCCAAGGGACGTCTCCACTGCAACGGCCGTGGCTTCACAGGAGTCCAACCTCGGCAGAGGGACACGATAGTGTCGGAGTGTCCGCTTGACATAGATGGCTGTCCCACCGCCAGCCGTCAGCCTGTCGTCGCGATAGCAGACGTAATTCGGTGCGTTCGCTCGAAGTCCAGGCTTGAGATGGGTCTCGGTGAGGAGACACACATCCACGCTGTAATCCTGGAGGAACTGCCGGAATTCGAGAAGCGCAGGAAAGAGGCCATTCGCGTTCCACGTTACAGCCGTGAAGGTCTGGTGGCGCCTAAGGTTGTGAGCCATGGCCAGCGGATGCGATCGCCGTGGCAGTGGGGAAACTTCGGAGGGCGGCATGGACTGCAGCAGTGATGGCGGTCGGCAGCTGGGCCAGAGCGGCAGAAACAGCCACGAGGGTGGCCTGGACTTCTTGCAAGACCGCGATGAAATCAGCAGCTGCAGCAGGTGGAGCAGGCCCGTCTTCAGAGCGTCGCAGAGGCTGGACAGCAGGGGCAGGAGGAGGCGTCGTCCGGCCCTGGAGGACGTCGGCGTAGCCAAGGTCCGCCCGAGCAGCAAGCAGGCGCCGCTGGGCGGGTTGCCGCGGAGGAGTAGCAGGTGGAGCAGGCGGTGGCGCAGCTCGGCGCCGCTGCTGTTGACCATCGGAGCGGGACGTCGGCCGCAAGGGAGGTAGTCCACGCTGGCGGCGGCTGGCTGCCTTGTGGACAGCGCAACCGCGGTAACTCGCAGGATGAGCCCGCTTGCACAGAGCACAGGTGGCTGGTTCGTCCCGGGACCGGGTACACTGCTGGCTGAGGTGACCCTCGCCACACTTGACACATCGGGGCCTCATGCGACAGAGGCGGGAAGTGTGGCCCGGCTCCTGGCAATTGTAGCATTGGACGAGGCCCTTCCGTGCGCGTAACTTCTCGACAGTCACCGAGAGGTCATAAAACCGGGTGACTTGGTAGATTTGCCTGTTATCAGGCGTATCAGGCAACACGATCTCCATCAAAGGGATGGGGCGCTGGGTACCAGGCATCTTCATCCGGGTGACTGCAGTAGGCGCGAAACCCATGGTGATGAGGCCGTCCTTAAAGGCGTCCGCCTTCATCTTCAGCGGGATGCCTCGCATGGCAACCTTGAGAACTTTGGGTCGTACGGTGGGGAAGGTGTAGTTTGGGATCCCACGTGCACCAACCATATCCATAACAGCCACGTAATCTTCAGTAGTGGCGACTGTCAGCTTCAGACGGTCTTCGCCGCAGTGTTTGGCGGTAAAAGCGTTCTTGAGGTTGGCTTGGAGCCAGTCCCGAAGCGTCAGATAATCATCAGGGTAGTCGATAACAATCGGCGGCAGCTTAGGGCCGGAGCGATGCGTAGCATCGTCGGCGGTCGCCGGTGGAGGCTCGTCGGGATCTTCAGAGTCGGCGCCATCCTGTAGGGCGTCGTACTGATTGGCAGTAGGCACAGGGACAACGGGCGTGCGCTGTCGTGGAGCCGCCCTCTTCTTAGGTGGTGGTTTCTTGAAGCCAGCGTCACTCGTACCAGAAGTGTGTTGGTCGTCACTGGCGGAGGTGACAGCCGACCTCTTGCGCTGAAGCACCCTCTGCGGGGCGCCAGAAGCGCAGTCTTCACGGGGAGGGTCGGGAGAGTAGTCCATCTCATCGTCCTGGTCGCGCGTAGTCGT
The DNA here is from genome assembly GCF_023864345.2 of Schistocerca serialis cubense. NCBI lineage: Eukaryota > Metazoa > Arthropoda > Insecta > Orthoptera > Acrididae > Schistocerca > Schistocerca serialis. The sequence goes on from NW_026047817.1 coordinate 252,459, forward strand.
CATATACTCGTGGTCCTCCTGGGGTTGCCGGGTCGTCATAGGTGGAGCGTCCAATGGGGCCGCCGACGGCGCAGGCGCCGCCGGACGGCGATCAGACAGCTCCGGCGCGGCGGCGGCAGCTGCCGCGACCGCGCGCGCGTCACAAACGTCTTGCTCGCTCGCCATCTCGAACACGAGTCGCGTCGCGTGCGTGCGTGCGTGCGTGCGTGCGTCAGTGCCGGCGCAGCCGGGGTGGGGGTGCTTTATGGGCTCGGGTGCGGCGGCCGGTTGCGCGCGCGCCCCATTGGTCGGCGGCCGCAACAGGGCGAGCTGGTAAAGGTGCGGCGGCGGCTGGCGGCGGGTGCCACTGTGTGGGGAGACGCTGACTAGAGCGGAGCGCTTGCTACTGGTGTTGCTGCTGCCGTACGTTGGTTCGAGATGCCGCCCAAGACTAGCGGGAAGGCCGCCAAGAAGGCTGGCAAGGCGCAGAAGAACATTTCGAAGGGCGACAAGAAGAAGAAGCGCAAGAGGAAGGAGAGCTATGCCATCTACATCTACAAGGTGCTGAAGCAGGTGCACCCTGACACGGGCATCTCGTCGAAGGCGATGAGCATCATGAACAGCTTCGTGAACGACATTTTCGAGCGCATTGCGGCCGAGGCTTCTCGCCTGGCGCACTACAACAAGCGCTCGACCATCACGTCCCGCGAGATCCAGACCGCTGTGCGGCTGTTGCTGCCTGGCGAGCTGGCCAAGCACGCCGTGAGCGAGGGCACGAAGGCGGTGACCAAGTACACGAGCTCCAAGTAAGGAGGTGGCTCTGGAATGGAAGGAAGGATGGAGAAGGCTCCTCCGTTGCGAGAGCGGCAAAACGGCCCTTTTCAGGGCCACCAACTTGCCTTTTGCGGGAAGGGCGGAATTGTTGTTGTTGTTTGTGTGGACGGCTGTGATGTATGCGTGCATTTTGATTCTGGGTGGGGGGGCGCGTCAAAGCGTGTTGCGCGGGGTACGGCCACGAGGTTGGTCGCCGTGGCGTGGAATGGTGGCACGCCTCGTTGGCGTGGTTTTTGACCCATTGGTGTTGTTGGTGTGTGTGTGTGTGTGTGTGTTACCCGTCTGCGAGGGGGGACAGTGTGATCGGCGACTTTTGTGTCACCGTAACGACGGCCGTTTGCGGGTTTGTTTTTTTGCACATCATACATGGCGAGGGTGAAATGTGAAATGTGAAATGTTTTTGTTTGGTTTTTTTTGCCGCCCACTATTCCCTTTGCTGTACGCCGAGTTTGACAATGGTGCGACGTAACTGCAGCGTGGAGGTGTGTGAGTGACGTTGAAATGAACGTGCCATTAAGACGCATTGTTGTTGTATTGTACTGTACGTGTACGGCGACACGCACGATGATGTACCATTCGACTCTGATGTTTGATAGCCGTGTCTGACTGATTGCGTGCGACGCACGCACACCGATGTCGTCATTCAAGATGCACGCTAGACGACGACGGCGGCGGCGGCGGCGGTCGTTTGTTTGGCGAATGTCTGTACACGTGTTTGTCTGTGTCCATCCGGTATGTATTTGTTTGTTTGAAAGTGTTTTGTGTGTCGGTGACGTGGTCCGATCCGTCGCCCCCTGAGTAACTGTCGATCGGCGCGATAGACCGGCGTCACGCAACTGAACCGAAGTCTTGGGCACACCCGTCATACTGTTGTACACCGTCGCGCTGAGAACGGTAACGAAAGGTTGACTTTGATCGGTCGAATGTCTGGGCAGAACGTGAGGAATGAGGCAAGAGTGCAAGGACGGGGGGCAAAAGAGAGAGGAAGGGAAAAAGGGGAGAAACGCATTCGTAGAGCAACGGAACGTTCCCGTGTGGGAGGCGTATTGGAGCCGCACTGAAATGCGTTTAACGGCGGCGCGGCTGCAAGTGTCTGCCGTGGTGAACGTTACCTTTGACGGCTGCATTGGGCTTTGCCTTTGCTTTTGCTTTCGCTTTCGCTTTCGCTTTCCCGGATGTACGTAACGTTTGTTGATATGGTTCTGAGGAAGAGTGTATGACAGTGCCGTGCCGTCCATGTTCGTGTGCCCTCCCATTGTGTGTATGCTATTGTCTGTGTACTTGAATGATGTATGTAGGTGTTAGTGGACATGTTTTACCAGTGGGGGGAAATGGATCGTCGATAGTTGCCGTCACTCTGTCACGGTCGAGATGACGCACCCTCCGTACAGAAAGGTGTCGAGAAAGTGAGTGTGTGTGTGTGTGTGTGCGTGCGTCCGTGAATTGGCAGTGTTTGGAGGTGGGCGTGCCCTGGATGTGGCCCGGAAAAGGCTGTTCGTTAGGCGGTAGTGTTGTGTGGACAGGGGAGGGGCATGCGTAACGCTGCTGGCATGGCATTTCGGGAGATGGGAGGGGGCAAACGAGGAAACGAGGAGCGGCGGCCAAAGACGGGACGGGGAGGGGCGCGGTGTGGGTGGCTTGCGCCTGTGCTCGGCGTTGTGGTTTGTGCAAAAGAGGAGGAGAAAAACAATGTGAGTTGCCAGGGAGGGGAGCGGTGTTGTGTTGTGGTTGTCGTGGTGTAGCCGCAGACGCGGCTGTCAGTGAACGTGGCGAGACGGACGGATGCGCGGAGGGGCGGGGGCGGCGCATTTCGCCGGTGCCGTGCCGTGCCGTGCCATGCCTGAAAGCCGCGTGGTCGCTGTGTTGTTGGTGGCGTGGGGGCGAGGAGAGTACCGTACGGGTGTGCTTGTGCGCCGGAAATGGCACACTGCGCCCGCCCGTCTTGGAGGCTGATGGCTGTGGTGTGGAAATGGGGCGCGGTGATGTTGAAGCAGTTGAAGAACAGAAAAGAAACCAAGAAAACGGAAGGCGTGATGCGGCGGTGGTGGTGAGAGCGGGAAAAACAAAACAAAAAAAAAAAAAAAAAAAAACAACAAAAAAAAAGAAGGAAAAACAACAAGAAACAAAAAAGAAAACAAAAAGTCTATCAATATTAAAATGTAAATGGAAATGGAAATGGACCCAGGTATAACCTCCCTGCACAAATAGCAGAGAGTCCGATGATAATAAAAATGTGCCAGAATGTTAACGTCCCTACAAAACAAACCCAACGATAATATTAATGAAAGAGTGAACCGTATGTAACATTGCAACAGACATAATGAAACCTGATAAATTGTATAAGGGCAGCAGCGTTGACCTTTGGCCCTGTATTCAGAATAAAAAGAGCCAAAGATCGTTACCCCAATGAAAAAGACACTGAAACACGTATGTAACATAGTAGCGATGGCGAGACATTGTAGCATCTGTGACCAGAGAGTTTGCGCTGGACTGCGCGAGTGTTGCGAGCGGTTCTCAGTCAGTCAGTCTGTCAGTAGTCGTTGCGAGTCCGTAGCTCTGTGTAGTTGAGGGCTGTACTCTGTCAGTAGTCGTCGCGTGCAGTACGCTAATAGTCGTCATGCAGAGCGGTCGGTCAGTAGTAGCAGCCGAGTGCGGTTGTGTGATGTAGGCGGTCGGCAACACTGGTCGAGATGGTGAATAAGGTATACTGTTAATTAATATAATCATTAGATAATGAAAAATTGTAATTATTCTCCAACAAGTTCCCCAATAATAATTTTTATTTCAAAAGCATTTTTCAAACATTTAATTTTTTATTGAACTAAAGAGTTCGTTCCACTTCTTTGAAGAAAAATGTCACTAAAATCACAAAAAAAGAGAATATTATTATTTGCAATGCAGTTCCTCCAAGCGCTGCGCAACAACCAGAGCAGAAATGTGACATCCATTTATTCGGAGGTAAGACTTTAATTCTGATTGTTTTGCACAGGGCCAAAGACCGATATTTCGGTTTAATTGAAGTTTCTTGTCACTGAACGGACTTTTGTAAATGTTGTGTGAAGACTTTATATTTGAGTCTGATTGCGAATTTCACATTTTTGTTGCCATTTTCAAGACCTCTCATTGTGGGCGAGGTTACAATTAGCGCAATGTCCATTAGCATCCGTAAATAACATTGTCCATTATTTTAAATTTTGCTGGGAGGTTACAACACACACACAAAAAAAAAAAAAACAAAAAATTGCATTTATATCCGCTCCTCAATTGTAGATACCCCTTACACAGCTGTGTGCAATGAATGAGTGCTGGCTGGTAATTAATTGCACTCCTTGGAGGGAAATGCCATAGGAAGTAGTCTTTAAAAAGTGAATGTTTTTCGTTAAGAGACAAAAGTTACTTTCGAAAAAAGGTAATAGTGGGGCTTTTGTTGTTGAACAAAAGAGGTACAATGAACATACGTTATCAGATTTGCGCAATGCAGCGTCACACCACCTTTTTGATTATAACACAATATACTATACATCGTCCCGAACCGTGACCAGAGTCGCGAGACGAGCAGAGCACGCCGCCGACGCCCGCTCAGTACAACCGTCCACCCGCTACTACTGTCGACCGACTACTACCTCTCCCGACTCGCGCTACAATATATATAACAACTGTTCCTGGCGACCCGGTGCGTGCCACTACTGTCGTCTGGCGCGGTCCAAGCGCCGACTAGCAGCGATAAAGAACTCTCTGGTCAGACAGAGATGCTGTCATGCCTCGCCATCGCTCTGGTAATGAATACATACGTGTTGCAGCGTGCGTACCACCGGAACACGCAGTGGCGGAGCCAAAGACTGTGTTGTCGAGGTCGAGTGCGAGTGGGAAGAGAGGCAGCGTCGGCACGGAGATGCAAGCGAGCGCGAGACGCACGGGGGCTGCGGCGTGGCGCGTTTGCGGTCGGCGCCTTTGGTGGCAACGGCCGGGACAAGCAGCGGTGTATGGTGTGGTGCGGGGCGGACAGGGGCGGCGGTGGACGGGGAGGAGGCGGCGCGACGACGGCATGGGGGCGAAAACGGGACGGGGGACGGCGGATGTTGAGAGGCGTCACGCGCGGGCAGGACACAGACACAGAGACACACAGATTGGAAAGGGAGGGTGCGCGGTAGTAGTTGGGAATGTGCGTACCGTGCGGGATGGGAGTGGGCGAGGAACACGGTCGTGGCCCCTGTTTTGGGTGCGTGTGATGACGTCGGTGTGTTGTGGGAAGGGAAGGTGCTGTGGCGGCGGCGCGTAATGGGCGTAGGCCGAAAAGAGAAAGGAACGTGGGCAGTGTGTTGGCAAGCGTCGGTTCGACTGCGACGTTGATGGGCAGGGCAGGGCAGGGCAGGGCAAGGTTAATGGTGGTAGGAGTAGGCGTGTGGGCGCAAAAAATCTGCCGCTGCAGGCGGTGCCGTAACCGCCATGGCGGGAAGGAGAGAGGGCCAAAGAAAGAAAGAAAGAAAGAAAGAAGAAAACAAAAAAAAAAAAAAAAAAAAGGTCGTGTTGTGTTGATGCGCAGGCAGACGCGTACAGAGGGACGAGCCCGGTCTGCAGCAGGGTGTGGCCGTGCCGAGTGCAGAGCAGCGGCGGCTCGGTTCGGTTCGGCCCGGCCCGGCGGGCCGCGCTGTTGTCGCGGACGTGAGCGCCCCCTGGCGGGTGGCCGGAGGCGGCGCGGCGTGTTGGACGTGTGGCTGGTGGCAGTGCACAATTTGCGAGTGGCTGGCGGTGTGGTGTGGCGGTTGGCGCGTCGGGCGGCGGAGAGGTATGTGTTGCGGGCGCCCTTTGCTGCGCTGCGTCGTTGCGTGTGCCGTACAGGGCGGGCGCTTGTCGACTGTGTGGGCGGTGTGGCGAATTGGCGTGAAACGGCTGCCGAGAGGTGTGTGGTAGCGAGCCGGTCGGTGGTGTCAGTGCGAAGGGGAATGTGCGTGCGTTTGGCGGTTTCGGTGTGCTTTTTGCGGCGTGAGAGTGGGAATTAGTGGGGCCGGCTGTTGTGTTGGTTCCTTGTGTCTTGTGTCGCGTAGCTTGATGGCAACGTGGAAGGACGCCGGTTTCGTTTCGAGCCTTGCGTGTGGTTGTCGACGTTGACTGGTTGGCGTGTGCCGATGCACGTGCATGTGTGGGTCGCGAGTGCGTTTTTGGCTGGCTGTGTGTGTGTGTGTGTGTTTTGGGGGGGAAGGGGGAGGCGGTGGTGAAAGTGCAGTCGTTGCCACGGGCGTCGTCGGGTGGGGCTGGGGCTGTGCGTCGTGGCGGAAAGGTGGTAGGTTGCGGGAAGCGAGCCCGTCGTTGACGGTGTCGCGTGAGTTGTGAATCGAGTGGGGCGCGGGGCGCGGGGCGCGGGACAGGAGCAGCGTGCCGCTGCGTCGTGGTCGTCAGCAGAGGCTGTGCGTGTGCTTGTCCTTTTTGTGGGCGGTTCGTGCGAGGCGTTTTTGTTTTGTGTTGCCCTAGTTGTTAGTTTATTTTGTTTGTGTTTGTTATTTTGAGACGACGACTGGTTGGTGGCGTGCGCGCGAAGTGGCGGTGTGCGCTTCCCGTGTCGTTTGTGTTGTTTGGTTTTTTTGTTTTTGTGTGTTTTTTTTTTTTTTTGCACTGGGCCCCGGTGGGTGGGTGCGTGTGTGTCGATTGCCGGCTGGCGAAAGGTGCGCCATCGGCGGGGTGGGTCGCCGGCACAAGTAGAGGCGGCGGCGTTGTTGCTGTTGTTGTGTGGTGTTTGTTTTGTTCGGCTGTGTCGGCGAGCTGTGTTGCGGTGCGTGTGAATGGTGGTGCAAAAGTGCTGGCGTTGGGGCTGCGACTGCGACGGCGGCGAGCCGCGGGCGCGCCATTGATAGTGATGTTGTGAACAGCGGCTGTGTACGGTAGTGGTGTTGTTGTAGCACGACGTGCATCCGGGCCGGCGCGGAAAGCGCAGTTGCGGGCGGTTGCCCTTCGGTGCCAGCCATGTCGCGTGAGCGGCGGGTTGCTCTGGTGTCGACACGTGGTGCTCTGGGTTGTTGTGTGGTGCCCTTTGGCCGGTGGGGGTGGTTCGCGTGTGTCTCGTTCGCGCTCGGTGTCTGGTCGTGGTCGTGCTGCTCCCCCGTCTGTCGGCGGTTTCCGACGTCGTCTGTACGTGTTTGTTCGTTTGCGGCGTGCCTGCCGACGTCGTCCCGTCGCGACCTTTCAACCGAAAGTGTGGCGCCCGAAGGTGAACGAACGTAACCCTGACCTCGGCGCTTTACGCTGAGCCGAGCGAACCGAACCGAACCGAACCTAACCTGTGGTGTGGCGAGGTGAGCTCAGCCTGTGAGCCCCTAACGTCTACGTAAGGTAAGCTGTCCGGCTCACGCCTCACGTTTGAACGCTTTTTTAACCTACGTTTGACGCTTCTTAACCTAGCACTGACCCCTTAACCTAACGTGTAACCTAACCTAACCTAACCTAACCTAACCTAACCTAACCTCTGACGCCTGACGTGTTTGAATGCTTAACCTAAGTTTGACGCTTAACCTAACCCAAGTCCCCTTAACCTAACCCACGTCCACCTAACCTAACCTAACGTAGACGTGTAAACGTAATGTGTAACGCGTAACGTGTAAGGTCGGCTGTCGTGTGTGCTTGACGGCAGATTGGGTTGGTCTGTAGATTCGGATTGCGGTTTGCCTCGGTCGAGGGGTTGGGTCGGAAGCGGCGAGGGGCGGCGGCGCCTGTTGCGCAGGCGGCGTCCGTTTGCGGCGGGCAATTGTTGAGAAACGGCTGTGAATGTTGGCGGGCGAGAGGAGGAGGACGGCGCGCGATGTGGCCCGACGGCTGCGGGCCGATCGGGAAACGGCGGGAGGGCGACGGAAGGCGATGGGGCGGCGGAGGCGCGTTTGCACGGCCGTCATCGCCGCACGCCTCGGCTTGTGTGGCTGTGGCGCCGGCCGCGCTGGCCGGGCTGCCGCGGCGACGGTGTGGGAGTTTTGCCGAAGGTTTGGCCATTGTGGCGGGTCGTCGGCTGGGGCTGTGGGGGCGGCATTTGGGCGGGGGCGGCGATTCTCGGCGGGCCGACCCAGGCTGTAGCGCGCGGTAGCTGCAGTTTGGCCGTGGTTTGCGGCGCTGCCGTGGCGACTGGTTGGCGACTGTGGTGTGGCTGTGTGTAGCCCCATCCTCGGTGGTTTGAAAGGCGCGGGCGGTTGTGGCGCAGGTTTGGGGCTGCTCCGCACAGGCTGTCGGACGTTGGGCGGTAGCAAGCGCGGGAGGCGCGGCGCGGCGGCGCGCAGAGTGGCGGCCGCTCTCTCGGCCGTCCGCGCCCGCCCGCGACACTGGCTGGGCCTTGTGATTCTCTGCTCTGCTGCTGTGCTGTGCTTGCGTGCCTGCCGTCCCGCTCGCTCTCGCTGTGTGTTACGCGCGTCGTCGAAATGGCAGATCAGGCGGCTACGAACGAGACTGCTGCGGCACCCGCCGCCACCGGCACTACGAAGAAGGCCAAGTCTGCGTCGTCTGCGAAGAAGCCGCGCGCCAAGCCTGCGCACCCGCGCACCTCTGAGATGGTGACGGCCGCCATCAAGAGTCTGAAGGAGCGCGGCGGGTCGTCGCTGCAGGCGATCAAGAAGTACATAGCCGCGCACTACAAGCTGGACGCGGAGAAGCTGGCGCCGTTTATCAAGAAGTACCTCAAGTAGGCCGTCGTGGCGGGCGAGCTGGTGCAGACGAAGGGGAAGGGCGCGTCCGGCTCGTTCAAGCTTGCCGGCGCCGGCGGCGGGGGGGCGGCCGAGGGCGGCAAGGCCCGTGCTGGCGGTGCCAAGAAGAAGCGCGCCGCTCCGGCCAGCAAGGAGAAGAAGGGCGCCCGTGCGGCCGGCGCAAAGAAGGCTGGTGGCGTGAAGGCGGCGACCGGTCGGAAGGCGGGCGCCGCCAAGAAGGCGTCTGCGGCGTCGGCCGCTCCCGCGGGTGCGAAGAAGGCGGCTGCGGCCAAGCCGGCCAAGGCCAAGTCGCCGTCGAAGGCGAAGAAGGCCGCCAAGGTTCCGACGAAGAAGCCGAAGGCGCCGCGCCCGAAGAAGGCGACGACGCCGTCTAAGGCGAAGGCTTCGCCCAAGAAGAAGAAGTAGAGTAGAGGAGAAAGAGATGGGAATGGAAGGGTTTGGCGCTTGACTCCGTCGTCCCCACCCCCCGTCGTCGTCTAGTGGCGCGCAAGAGACGCGCGGCCCAAAACGGCCCTTCTCAGGGCCATCAAAGCACGTCGGGGAAGGTTTTGATTGTCGTGTTGCGTTTGGTGTGGGTGTCTGTCTGGCGTTTCTGTATGCCCGTGGGGATGCTGTTTGCGTGCCGTGGTGGTTGGATTGCGGGGGTCGGTGGCGGGTGTGGGCGGCGGTAGCGGTAAGCGGTGTTGTTGTTGTTGTTGTTGTCGTGGTTGATTGTCGCCGTGTTTGTGGCGGCGGCCGACGGTTGGTTTTCTGTCACGTTGTTTTGTTTGAATACGTTGGTTGGCTTGCCTGCGTTCGTTCTTCTCGGATGTCTGTCTTGTCGAGTCGTGTCTGGTCTTTGTTTTGTTTTGTTCCTTTGTGTGTGTGTGTGTGTTATGTTTTGCAACGGGGGGCACGTTGAGATGCGGAAGGAGTCGGCGGGGATTTCGGTGGCGTGTAGAGCGAGCGAGCGAGCGCGCCTGCCTGGCCGTTGGCCGTCGGAGTGGAGTGCGGGTTTTTTTGTTTTCGAAACGAAAGCGGCGGCCGGCCAGCCACCCGTGCGGTGTGACGTCGGCCGTTGGGTATTGTGCGCTTTGAGCGCCGGGGAGGGATGATGTGTGATTGTTGCGCGCTGCTAGCAGGCAGGCAGAGTGAGCGGGTGTGGCGGACGGACGGGAAGTGGTGGTTTTTGTTTTTGGGTTGCGGGGCGAGAGGCAGGCGACCGACAAAGTTTGCTCGCGACGGAGAGATGTTAGTGGCCCTGAAAAGGGCCGTTTTTGTTTGTGCGGTGCGGTGCCGCGGCGCGGTTTAGGCGCGCTCGCCGCGGATGCGGCGCGCGAGCTGGATGTCCTTGGGCATGATGGTGACGCGCTTGGCGTGGATTGCGCACAGGTTGGTGTCTTCGAAGAGGCCGACGAGGTAGGCCTCGCTGGCCTCCTGCAGGGCCATGACTGCGGAGCTCTGGAAGCGCAGGTCGGTCTTGAAGTCCTGGGCGATCTCGCGCACTAGGCGCTGGAATGGCAGCTTGCGGATGAGCAGCTCTGTGCTCTTCTGGTAGCGCCTGATTTCTCGCAGGGCGACGGTGCCCGGCCTGTAGCGGTGGGGCTTCTTGACGCCTCCGGTGGCGGGCGCGCTCTTCCTCGCCGCCTTGGTGGCGAGCTGTTTGCGCGGCGCCTTTCCGCCGGTGGACTTGCGGGCCGTTTGCTTTGTGCGGGCCATGGCGGTAGCGGTAGCGGAGCGGCGTGCGTGGAGGTTAGGTGCGGCGCGGCGTCCGGTGCTGCCTTGACAACGGGCCCGCGCGCCTCCGTGCTGCGCTTATATGCCCTCGGTTGCGCGTGGTGGGGGGAGGGCGGGCCAGAGTCTATATAGGGGGGCGGCGGGCGCGCTGGGCGCAGACCGTAGCCGACTCGCCAGCCGCTGCAGGTGCTGTTTGTGCACGTTTTGCTTTGCCCGAGGAAGGAAGGATGACAGGCCGCGGCAAGGGAGGAAAGGGGCTCGGCAAGGGTGGCGCCAAGCGGCACCGCAAGGTGTTGCGCGACAACATCCAGGGCATCACGAAGCCCGCCATCCGCCGCCTGGCTCGCAGGGGCGGCGTGAAGCGCATCTCTGGTCTGATCTACGAGGAGACCCGCGGGGTGCTGAAGGTGTTCCTGGAGAACGTGATCCGCGACGCGGTGACGTACACTGAGCACGCCAAGCGCAAGACTGTGACGGCCATGGACGTGGTGTACGCCCTGAAGAGGCAGGGGCGCACCCTGTACGGTTTCGGCGGTTAGGCTGCGTCGCAGCGGGCGCTGGCCTTCCCGCGGCCGTGCTTGTGGGTGGGAGAGACTAGAAAACGGCCCTTTTCAGGGCCACCACACTGTTCGGAAGTTGAAAAGTGCGAAAGAGTCTGTGTTGTTGCTGCGTGTGTGCGCTGTGTTGTTTGTTTCTTTCTTTCTTTCCGTTTGAGCGACGTGATGTGACTGGGAGGGGAGAAGGAAAGGAAACGTGTCATGTGGCTGGCTGTGTGTGGAGCTGCTTCGTTTGTGTGTTTGTTATTGTGTGTCTTTGTATCGATCGCGACGGAGATGGCGGGCTGTGTGTTGTTGTGCGAGAGGCGGTGATTATTTGCTTGCGTGGTTTGTCTCTGTGTGTTTGTTTGCGGCGGCGTTGGGGTTTCCGAGGCAAGGCGTGTGGGCATAGGCGGCCGGATCAGCTGTTTCGTTCGTGTCGACGGCCGTTGCGCGCGGGAGTGGAGGGCGGTGTGTCGACACGCCTCCCTTTAACAATGGTCATTATTGCTGCCGTTGTCGGTTTGGAAGGCGACTGCGACCGTGCAAAATGTGTGTGTGTGTGTGTGTGTGTGTGTGTGTTGGGCCACACGGGCTGTGTGGACGACAAGATGGCGGACGTGCGCCGGCGGCGGCTGTGCTGTGACAGTGCAAAGTTAAAACAAAACAAGGTGCGGCGAGGACGACTGAAATTTTGCTTTGGACGTAGGTGTGTGTGGTGGCCCTGAAAAGGGCCGATTGTTGTGGGCCGAGCCGGCAAAGCGCGTTGCGTGCAGGGGAGCACGCGGCGCTGCGATTGCCTGGCCTCCTTTAGGCCTTCTTCTCGGTCTTCTTTGGCAGCAGGACGGCCTGGATGTTGGGCAGGACACCACCCTGTGCGATGGTGACGCCCGACAGGAGCTTGTTGAGCTCCTCGTCGTTGCGGATGGCAAGCTGCAGGTGGCGCGGGATGATGCGCGTCTTCTTGTTGTCGCGGGCCGCGTTTCCGGCCAGCTCGAGCACCTCAGCCGCGAGGTACTCCATGACGGCGGCGAGGTAGACGGGCGCCCCGGCGCCGACGCGCTCTGCGTAGTTTCCCTTGCGCAGGAGGCGGTGGATTCTGCCGACCGGGAACTGGAGCCCAGCCCTGCTTGAGCGGGACTTTGACTTGCCCTTGACTTTGCCTCCCTTTCCGCGTCCGGACATGGCGATGGGCTAGCGACGGTGCACACGAAACGGAAACGAAAACGACCGGTGCGAGCGGCAGCGAGTCGAGCAGCGGAGTGCGTGCCGGCGCAGCTCTCTGCTCTCTTTTTATTCCTCTACCGGTAGAGGGGGGAGTTGGTGGAGGTTGTTGTCGCCTTTGGACATTTCCTCCTCTTTTCTGTGTGTTGTTTTTGTTACTGTGCTGTTGTGTGTTGCTGTTTGTTGAGAGTTGTTGTGTGTTCTGTTTGTGTTACTGTTGGAGTAGCGACTTGGGTCTTGCATATCTGCCCCTATGGTTTTCATATTGCCCAAGGGTGTTTATCAGGTCGTTTTCTGAATTCCGCGCCTTGGCATAGAACGCTTCTGCCAGGGCACGGAATCTTGTTGTGAGTGGCTCTATATCTGCGGCTTCATGCAGGTCTGCCGTGGGGAAGCGCGTGGGGACGTGTAAGGCCCGTCGTAGCGCTCTGTTTTGGACCTTCTGTAGGCGATCTATCGTCGATCTGGCTGCATAGCCCCATACAGGGCACGCATATTCCAGTATCGGTCGAATTAGACTTCGATAGATCGCTACTCCTGTTGCGGGGTCGAGGGAACTGGTGCTGTTCAAGACAGGGTACAGAATCTGCATCCTGCCGTGAGCCTTTCTGCGAAGTTCCTCTATGTGACACTTCCATGTCAGGCGTCTGTCAAGTGTGACGCCGAGGTACTTCGCAGAATTTCTCCATGGCAAGTTCTGCCCCTGCAATCGCAGCAGTGGGGGTGCTTTATGGGCTCGGGTGCGGCGGCCGGTTGCGCGCGCGCCCCATTGGTCGGCGGCCGCAACAGGGCGAGCTGGTAAAGGTGCGGCGGCGGCTAGCGGCGGGTGCCACTGTGTGGGGAGACGCTGACTAGAGCGGAGCGCTTGCTACTGGTGTTGCTGCTGCCGTACGTTGGTTCGAGATGCCGCCCAAGACTAGCGGGAAGGCCGCCAAGAAGGCTGGCAAGGCGCAGAAGAACATTTCGAAGGGCGACAAGAAGAAGAAGCGCAAGAGGAAGGAGAGCTATGCCATCTACATCTACAAGGTGCTGAAGCAGGTGCACCCTGACACGGGCATCTCGTCGAAGGCGATGAGCATCATGAACAGCTTCGTGAACGACATTTTCGAGCGCATTGCGGCCGAGGCTTCTCGCCTGGCGCACTACAACAAGCGCTCGACCATCACGTCCCGCGAGATCCAGACCGCTGTGCGGCTGTTGCTGCCTGGCGAGCTGGCCAAGCACGCCGTGAGCGAGGGCACGAAGGCGGTGACCAAGTACACGAGCTCCAAGTAAGGAGGTGGCTCTGGAATGGAAGGAAGGATGGAGAAGGCTCCTCCGTTGCGAGAGCGGCAAAACGGCCCTTTTCAGGGCCACCAACTTGCCTTTTGCGGGAAGGGCGGAATTGTTGTTGTTGTTTGTGTGGACGGCTGTGATGTATGTGTGCATTTTGATTGTGGGTGGGGGGGCGCGTCAAAGCGTGTTGCGCGGGGTACGGCCACGAGGTTGGTCGCCGTGGCGTGGAATGGTGGCACGCCTCGTTGGCGTGGTTTTTGACCCATTGGTGTTGTTGGTGTGTGTGTGTGTGTGTGTGTTACCCGTCTGCGAGGGGGGACAGTGTGATCGGCGACTTTTGTGTCACCGTAACGACGGCCGTTTGCGGGTTTGTTTTTTTGCACATCATACATGGCGAGGGTGAAATGTGAAATGTGAAATGTTTTTGTTTGGTTTTTTTTGCCGCCCACTATTCCCTTTGCTGTACGCCGAGTTTGACAATGGTGCGACGTAACTGCAGCGTGGAGGTGTGTGAGTGACGTTGAAATGAACGTGCCATTAAGACGCATTGTTGTTGTATTGTACTGTACGTGTACGGCGACACGCACGATGATGTACCATTCGACTCTGATGTTTGATAGCCGTGTCTGACTGATTGCGTACGACGCACGCACACCGATGTCGTCATTCAAGATGCACGCTAGACGACGACGGCGGCGGCGGCGGCGGTCGTTTGTTTGGCGAATGTCTGTACACGTGTTTGTCTGTGTCCATCCGGTATGTATTTGTTTGTTTGAAAGTGTTTTGTGTGTCGGTGACGTGGTCCGATCCGTCGCCCCCTGAGTAACTGTCGATCGGCGCGATAGACCGGCGTCACGCAACTGAACCGAAGTCTTGGGCACACCCGTCATACTGTTGTACACCGTCGCGCTGAGAACGGTAACGAAAGGTTGACTTTGATCGGTCGAATGTCTGGGCAGAACGTGAGGAATGAGGCAAGAGTGCAAGGACGGGGGGCAAAAGAGAGAGGAAGGGAAAAAGGGGAGAAACGCATTCGTAGAGCAACGGAACGTTCCCGTGTGGGAGGCGTATTGGAGCCGCACTGAAATGCGTTTAACGGCGGCGCGGCTGCAAGTGTCTGCCGTGGTGAACGTTACCTTTGACGGCTGCATTGGGCTTTGCCTTTGCTTTTGCTTTCGCTTTCGCTTTCGCTTTCCCGGATGTACGTAACGTTTGTTGATATGGTTCTGAGGAAGAGTGTATGACAGTGCCGTGCCGTCCATGTTCGTGTGCCCTCCCATTGTGTGTATGCTATTGTCTGTGTACTTGAATGATGTATGTAGGTGTTAGTGGACATGTTTTACCAGTGGGGGGAAATGGATCGTCGATAGTTGCCGTCACTCTGTCACGGTCGAGATGACGCACCCTCCGTACAGAAAGGTGTCGAGAAAGTGAGTGTGTGTGTGTGTGTGTGCGTGCGTCCGTGAATTGGCAGTGTTTGGAGGTGGGCGTGCCCTGGATGTGGCCCGGAAAAGGCTGTTCGTTAGGCGGTAGTGTTGTGTGGACAGGGGAGGGGCATGCGTAACGCTGCTGGCATGGCATTTCGGGAGATGGGAGGGGGCAAACGAGGAAACGAGGAGCGGCGGCCAAAGACGGGACGGGGAGGGGCGCGGTGTGGGTGGCTTGCGCCTGTGCTCGGCGTTGTGGTTTGTGCAAAAGAGGAGGAGAAAAACAATGTGAGTTGCCAGGGAGGGGAGCGGTGTTGTGTTGTGGTTGTCGTGGTGTAGCCGCAGACGCGGCTGTCAGTGAACGTGGCGAGACGGACGGATGCGCGGAGGGGCGGGGGCGGCGCATTTCGCCGGTGCCGTGCCGTGCCGTGCCATGCCTGAAAGCCGCGTGGTCGCTGTGTTGTTGGTGGCGTGGGGGCGAGGAGAGTACCGTACGGGTGTGCTTGTGCGCCGGAAATGGCACACTGCGCCCGCCCGTCTTGGAGGCTGATGGCTGTGGTGTGGAAATGGGGCGCGGTGATGTTGAAGCAGTTGAAGAACAGAAAAGAAACCAAGAAAACGGAAGGCGTGATGCGGCGGTGGTGGTGAGAGCGGGAAAAACAAAACAAAAAAAAAAAAAAAAAAAACAACAAAAAAAAAGAAGGAAAAACAACAAGAAACAAAAAAGAAAACAAAAAGTCTATCAATATTAAAATGTAAATGGAAATGGAAATGGACCCAGGTATAACCTCCCTGCACAAATAGCAGAGAGTCCGATGATAATAAAAATGTGCCAGAATGTTAACGTCCCTACAAAACAAACCCAACGATAATATTAATGAAAGAGTGAACCGTATGTAACATTGCAACAGACATAATGAAACCTGATAAATTGTATAAGGGCAGCAGCGTTGACCTTTGGCCCTGTATTCAGAATAAAAAGAGCCAAAGATCGTTACCCCAATGAAAAAGACACTGAAACACGTATGTAACATAGTAGCGATGGCGAGACATTGTAGCATCTGTGACCAGAGAGTTTGCGCTGGACTGCGCGAGTGTTGCGAGCGGTTCTCAGTCAGTCAGTCTGTCAGTAGTCGTTGCGAGTCCGTAGCTCTGTGTAGTTGAGGGCTGTACTCTGTCAGTAGTCGTCGCGTGCAGTACGCTAATAGTCGTCATGCAGAGCGGTCGGTCAGTAGTAGCAGCCGAGTGCGGTTGTGTGATGTAGGCGGTCGGCAACACTGGTCGAGATGGTGAATAAGGTATACTGTTAATTAATATAATCATTAGATAATGAAAAATTGTAATTATTCTCCAACAAGTTCCCCAATAATAATTTTTATTTCAAAAGCATTTTTCAAACATTTAATTTTTTATTGAACTAAAGAGTTCGTTCCACTTCTTTGAAGAAAAATGTCACTAAAATCACAAAAAAAGAGAATATTATTATTTGCAATGCAGTTCCTCCAAGCGCTGCGCAACAACCAGAGCAGAAATGTGACATCCATTTATTCGGAGGTAAGACTTTAATTCTGATTGTTTTGCACAGGGCCAAAGACCGATATTTCGGTTTAATTGAAGTTTCTTGTCACTGAACGGACTTTTGTAA
This sequence comes from Schistocerca serialis cubense, assembly GCF_023864345.2. Classification (NCBI taxonomy): domain Eukaryota; kingdom Metazoa; phylum Arthropoda; class Insecta; order Orthoptera; family Acrididae; genus Schistocerca; species Schistocerca serialis. The sequence goes on from NW_026047817.1 coordinate 268,771, forward strand.
ATGTTGTGTGAAGACTTTATATTTGAGTCTGATTGCGAATTTCACATTTTTGTTGCCATTTTCAAGACCTCTCATTGTGGGCGAGGTTACAATTAGCGCAATGTCCATTAGCATCCGTAAATAACATTGTCCATTATTTTAAATTTTGCTGGGAGGTTACAACACACACACAAAAAAAAAAAAAACAAAAAATTGCATTTATATCCGCTCCTCAATTGTAGATACCCCTTACACAGCTGTGTGCAATGAATGAGTGCTGGCTGGTAATTAATTGCACTCCTTGGAGGGAAATGCCATAGGAAGTAGTCTTTAAAAAGTGAATGTTTTTCGTTAAGAGACAAAAGTTACTTTCGAAAAAAGGTAATAGTGGGGCTTTTGTTGTTGAACAAAAGAGGTACAATGAACATACGTTATCAGATTTGCGCAATGCAGCGTCACACCACCTTTTTGATTATAACACAATATACTATACATCGTCCCGAACCGTGACCAGAGTCGCGAGACGAGCAGAGCACGCCGCCGACGCCCGCTCAGTACAACCGTCCACCCGCTACTACTGTCGACCGACTACTACCTCTCCCGACTCGCGCTACAATATATATAACAACTGTTCCTGGCGACCCGGTGCGTGCCACTACTGTCGTCTGGCGCGGTCCAAGCGCCGACTAGCAGCGATAAAGAACTCTCTGGTCAGACAGAGATGCTGTCATGCCTCGCCATCGCTCTGGTAATGAATACATACGTGTTGCAGCGTGCGTACCACCGGAACACGCAGTGGCGGAGCCAAAGACTGTGTTGTCGAGGTCGAGTGCGAGTGGGAAGAGAGGCAGCGTCGGCACGGAGATGCAAGCGAGCGCGAGACGCACGGGGGCTGCGGCGTGGCGCGTTTGCGGTCGGCGCCTTTGGTGGCAACGGCCGGGACAAGCAGCGGTGTATGGTGTGGTGCGGGGCGGACAGGGGCGGCGGTGGACGGGGAGGAGGCGGCGCGACGACGGCATGGGGGCGAAAACGGGACGGGGGACGGCGGATGTTGAGAGGCGTCACGCGCGGGCAGGACACAGACACAGAGACACACAGATTGGAAAGGGAGGGTGCGCGGTAGTAGTTGGGAATGCGCGTACCGTGCGGGATGGGAGTGGGCGAGGAACACGGTCGTGGCCCCTGTTTTGGGTGCGTGTGATGACGTCGGTGTGTTGTGGGAAGGGAAGGTGCTGTGGCGGCGGCGCGTAATGGGCGTAGGCCGAAAAGAGAAAGGAACGTGGGCAGTGTGTTGGCAAGCGTCGGTTCGACTGCGACGTTGATGGGCAGGGCAGGGCAGGGCAGGGCAAGGTTAATGGTGGTAGGAGTAGGCGTGTGGGCGCAAAAAATCTGCCGCTGCAGGCGGTGCCGTAACCGCCATGGCGGGAAGGAGAGAGGGCCAAAGAAAGAAAGAAAGAAAGAAAGAAAGAAAGAAAGAAGAAAACAAAAAAAAAAAAAAAAAAAAAGGTCGTGTTGTGTTGATGCGCAGGCAGACGCGTACAGAGGGACGAGCCCGGTCTGCAGCAGGGTGTGGCCGTGCCGAGTGCAGAGCAGCGGCGGCTCGGTTCGGTTCGGCCCGGCCCGGCGGGCCGCGCTGTTGTCGCGGACGTGAGCGCCCCCTGGCGGGTGGCCGGAGGCGGCGCGGCGTGTTGGACGTGTGGCTGGTGGCAGTGCACAATTTGCGAGTGGCTGGCGGTGTGGTGTGGCGGTTGGCGCGTCGGGCGGCGGAGAGGTATGTGTTGCGGGCGCCCTTTGCTGCGCTGCGTCGTTGCGTGTGCCGTACAGGGCGGGCGCTTGTCGACTGTGTGGGCGGTGTGGCGAATTGGCGTGAAACGGCTGCCGAGAGGTGTGTGGTAGCGAGCCGGTCGGTGGTGTCAGTGCGAAGGGGAATGTGCGTGCGTTTGGCGGTTTCGGTGTGCTTTTTGCGGCGTGAGAGTGGGAATTAGTGGGGCCGGCTGTTGTGTTGGTTCCTTGTGTCTTGTGTCGCGTAGCTTGATGGCAACGTGGAAGGACGCCGGTTTCGTTTCGAGCCTTGCGTGTGGTTGTCGACGTTGACTGGTTGGCGTGTGCCGATGCACGTGCATGTGTGGGTCGCGAGTGCGTTTTTGGCTGGCTGTGTGTGTGTGTGTGTGTTTTGGGGGGGAAGGGGGAGGCGGTGGTGAAAGTGCAGTCGTTGCCACGGGCGTCGTCGGGTGGGGCTGGGGCTGTGCGTCGTGGCGGAAAGGTGGTAGGTTGCGGGAAGCGAGCCCGTCGTTGACGGTGTCGCGTGAGTTGTGAATCGAGTGGGGCGCGGGGCGCGGGGCGCGGGACAGGAGCAGCGTGCCGCTGCGTCGTGGTCGTCAGCAGAGGCTGTGCGTGTGCTTGTCCTTTTTGTGGGCGGTTCGTGCGAGGCGTTTTTGTTTTGTGTTGCCCTAGTTGTTAGTTTATTTTGTTTGTGTTTGTTATTTTGAGACGACGACTGGTTGGTGGCGTGCGCGCGAAGTGGCGGTGTGCGCTTCCCGTGTCGTTTGTGTTGTTTGGTTTTTTTGTTTTTGTGTGTTTTTTTTTTTTTTTGCACTGGGCCCCGGTGGGTGGGTGCGTGTGTGTCGATTGCCGGCTGGCGAAAGGTGCGCCATCGGCGGGGTGGGTCGCCGGCACAAGTAGAGGCGGCGGCGTTGTTGCTGTTGTTGTGTGGTGTTTGTTTTGTTCGGCTGTGTCGGCGAGCTGTGTTGCGGTGCGTGTGAATGGTGGTGCAAAAGTGCTGGCGTTGGGGCTGCGACTGCGACGGCGGCGAGCCGCGGGCGCGCCATTGATAGTGATGTTGTGAACAGCGGCTGTGTACGGTAGTGGTGTTGTTGTAGCACGACGTGCATCCGGGCCGGCGCGGAAAGCGCAGTTGCGGGCGGTTGCCCTTCGGTGCCAGCCATGTCGCGTGAGCGGCGGGTTGCTCTGGTGTCGACACGTGGTGCTCTGGGTTGTTGTGTGGTGCCCTTTGGCCGGTGGGGGTGGTTCGCGTGTGTCTCGTTCGCGCTCGGTGTCTGGTCGTGGTCGTGCTGCTCCCCCGTCTGTCGGCGGTTTCCGACGTCGTCTGTACGTGTTTGTTCGTTTGCGGCGTGCCTGCCGACGTCGTCCCGTCGCGACCTTTCAACCGAAAGTGTGGCGCCCGAAGGTGAACGAACGTAACCCTGACCTCGGCGCTTTACGCTGAGCCGAGCGAACCGAACCGAACCGAACCTAACCTGTGGTGTGGCGAGGTGAGCTCAGCCTGTGAGCCCCTAACGTCTACGTAAGGTAAGCTGTCCGGCTCACGCCTCACGTTTGAACGCTTTTTTAACCTACGTTTGACGCTTCTTAACCTAGCACTGACCCCTTAACCTAACGTGTAACCTAACCTAACCTAACCTAACCTAACCTAACCTAACCTAACCTAACCTCTGACGCCTGACGTGTTTGAATGCTTAACCTAAGTTTGACGCTTAACCTAACCCAAGTCCCCTTAACCTAACCCACGTCCACCTAACCTAACCTAACGTAGACGTGTAAACGTAATGTGTAACGCGTAACGTGTAAGGTCGGCTGTCGTGTGTGCTTGACGGCAGATTGGGTTGGTCTGTAGATTCGGATTGCGGTTTGCCTCGGTCGAGGGGTTGGGTCGGAAGCGGCGAGGGGCGGCGGCGCCTGTTGCGCAGGCGGCGTCCGTTTGCGGCGGGCAATTGTTGAGAAACGGCTGTGAATGTTGGCGGGCGAGAGGAGGAGGACGGCGCGCGATGTGGCCCGACGGCTGCGGGCCGATCGGGAAACGGCGGGAGGGCGACGGAAGGCGATGGGGCGGCGGAGGCGCGTTTGCACGGCCGTCATCGCCGCACGCCTCGGCTTGTGTGGCTGTGGCGCCGGCCGCGCTGGCCGGGCTGCCGCGGCGACGGTGTGGGAGTTTTGCCGAAGGTTTGGCCATTGTGGCGGGTCGTCGGCTGGGGCTGTGGGGGCGGCATTTGGGCGGGGGCGGCGATTCTCGGCGGGCCGACCCAGGCTGTAGCGCGCGGTAGCTGCAGTTTGGCCGTGGTTTGCGGCGCTGCCGTGGCGACTGGTTGGCGACTGTGGTGTGGCTGTGTGTAGCCCCATCCTCGGTGGTTTGAAAGGCGCGGGCGGTTGTGGCGCAGGTTTGGGGCTGCTCCGCACAGGCTGTCGGACGTTGGGCGGTAGCAAGCGCGGGAGGCGCGGCGCGGCGGCGCGCAGAGTGGCGGCCGCTCTCTCGGCCGTCCGCGCCCGCCCGCGACACTGGCTGGGCCTTGTGATTCTCTGCTCTGCTGCTGTGCTGTGCTTGCGTGCCTGCCGTCCCGCTCGCTCTCGCTGTGTGTTACGCGCGTCGTCGAAATGGCAGATCAGGCGGCTACGAACGAGACTGCTGCGGCACCCGCCGCCACCGGCACTACGAAGAAGGCCAAGTCTGCGTCGTCTGCGAAGAAGCCGCGCGCCAAGCCTGCGCACCCGCGCACCTCTGAGATGGTGACGGCCGCCATCAAGAGTCTGAAGGAGCGCGGCGGGTCGTCGCTGCAGGCGATCAAGAAGTACATAGCCGCGCACTACAAGCTGGACGCGGAGAAGCTGGCGCCGTTTATCAAGAAGTACCTCAAGTCGGCCGTCGTGGCGGGCGAGCTGGTGCAGACGAAGGGGAAGGGCGCGTCCGGCTCGTTCAAGCTTGCCGGCGCCGGCAGCGGGGGGGCGGCCGAGGGCGGCAAGGCCCGTGCTGGCGGTGCCAAGAAGAAGCGCGCCGCTCCGGCCAGCAAGGAGAAGAAGGGCGCCCGTGCGGCCGGCGCAAAGAAGGCTGGTGGCGTGAAGGCGGCGACCGGTCGGAAGGCGGGCGCCGCCAAGAAGGCGTCTGCGGCGTCGGCCGCTCCCGCGGGTGCGAAGAAGGCGGCTGCGGCCAAGCCGGCCAAGGCCAAGTCGCCGTCGAAGGCGAAGAAGGCCGCCAAGGTTCCGACGAAGAAGCCGAAGGCGCCGCGCCCGAAGAAGGCGACGACGCCGTCTAAGGCGAAGGCTTCGCCCAAGAAGAAGAAGTAGAGTAGAGGAGAAAGAGATGGGAATGGAAGGGTTTGGCGCTTGACTCCGTCGTCCCCACCCCCCGTCGTCGTCTAGTGGCGCGCAAGAGACGCGCGGCCCAAAACGGCCCTTCTCAGGGCCATCAAAGCACGTCGGGGAAGGTTTTGATTGTCGTGTTGCGTTTGGTGTGGGTGTCTGTCTGGCGTTTCTGTATGCCCGTGGGGATGCTGTTTGCGTGCCGTGGTGGTTGGATTGCGGGGGTCGGTGGCGGGTGTGGGCGGCGGTAGCGGTAAGCGGTGTTGTTGTTGTTGTTGTTGTCGTGGTTGATTGTCGCCGTGTTTGTGGCGGCGGCCGACGGTTGGTTTTCTGTCACGTTGTTTTGTTTGAATACGTTGGTTGGCTTGCCTGCGTTCGTTCTTCTCGGATGTCTGTCTTGTCGAGTCGTGTCTGGTCTTTGTTTTGTTTTGTTCCTTTGTGTGTGTGTGTGTGTTATGTTTTGCAACGGGGGGCACGTTGAGATGCGGAAGGAGTCGGCGGGGATTTCGGTGGCGTGTAGAGCGAGCGAGCGAGCGCGCCTGCCTGGCCGTTGGCCGTCGGAGTGGAGTGCGGGTTTTTTTGTTTTCGAAACGAAAGCGGCGGCCGGCCAGCCACCCGTGCGGTGTGACGTCGGCCGTTGGGTATTGTGCGCTTTGAGCGCCGGGGAGGGATGATGTGTGATTGTTGCGCGCTGCTAGCAGGCAGGCAGAGTGAGCGGGTGTGGCGGACGGACGGGAAGTGGTGGTTTTTGTTTTTGGGTTGCGGGGCGAGAGGCAGGCGACCGACAAAGTTTGCTCGCGACGGAGAGATGTTAGTGGCCCTGAAAAGGGCCGTTTTTGTTTGTGCGGTGCGGTGCCGCGGCGCGGTTTAGGCGCGCTCGCCGCGGATGCGGCGCGCGAGCTGGATGTCCTTGGGCATGATGGTGACGCGCTTGGCGTGGATTGCGCACAGGTTGGTGTCTTCGAAGAGGCCGACGAGGTAGGCCTCGCTGGCCTCCTGCAGGGCCATGACTGCGGAGCTCTGGAAGCGCAGGTCGGTCTTGAAGTCCTGGGCGATCTCGCGCACTAGGCGCTGGAATGGCAGCTTGCGGATGAGCAGCTCTGTGCTCTTCTGGTAGCGCCTGATTTCTCGCAGGGCGACGGTGCCCGGCCTGTAGCGGTGGGGCTTCTTGACGCCTCCGGTGGCGGGCGCGCTCTTCCTCGCCGCCTTGGTGGCGAGCTGTTTGCGCGGCGCCTTTCCGCCGGTGGACTTGCGGGCCGTTTGCTTTGTGCGGGCCATGGCGGTAGCGGTAGCGGAGCGGCGTGCGTGGAGGTTAGGTGCGGCGCGGCGTCCGGTGCTGCCTTGACAACGGGCCCGCGCGCCTCCGTGCTGCGCTTATATGCCCTCGGTTGCGCGTGGTGGGGGGAGGGCGGGCCAGAGTCTATATAGGGGGGCGGCGGGCGCGCTGGGCGCAGACCGTAGCCGACTCGCCAGCCGCTGCAGGTGCTGTTTGTGCACGTTTTGCTTTGCCCGAGGAAGGAAGGATGACAGGCCGCGGCAAGGGAGGAAAGGGGCTCGGCAAGGGTGGCGCCAAGCGGCACCGCAAGGTGTTGCGCGACAACATCCAGGGCATCACGAAGCCCGCCATCCGCCGCCTGGCTCGCAGGGGCGGCGTGAAGCGCATCTCTGGTCTGATCTACGAGGAGACCCGCGGGGTGCTGAAGGTGTTCCTGGAGAACGTGATCCGCGACGCGGTGACGTACACTGAGCACGCCAAGCGCAAGACTGTGACGGCCATGGACGTGGTGTACGCCCTGAAGAGGCAGGGGCGCACCCTGTACGGTTTCGGCGGTTAGGCTGCGTCGCAGCGGGCGCTGGCCTTCCCGCGGCCGTGCTTGTGGGTGGGAGAGACTAGAAAACGGCCCTTTTCAGGGCCACCACACTGTTCGGAAGTTGAAAAGTGCGAAAGAGTCTGTGTTGTTGCTGCGTGTGTGCGCTGTGTTGTTTGTTTCTTTCTTTCTTTCCGTTTGAGCGACGTGATGTGACTGGGAGGGGAGAAGGAAAGGAAACGTGTCATGTGGCTGGCTGTGTGTGGAGCTGCTTCGTTTGTGTGTTTGTTATTGTGTGTCTTTGTATCGATCGCGACGGAGATGGCGGGCTGTGTGTTGTTGTGCGAGAGGCGGTGATTATTTGCTTGCGTGGTTTGTCTCTGTGTGTTTGTTTGCGGCGGCGTTGGGGTTTCCGAGGCAAGGCGTGTGGGCATAGGCGGCCGGATCAGCTGTTTCGTTCGTGTCGACGGCCGTTGCGCGCGGGAGTGGAGGGCGGTGTGTCGACACGCCTCCCTTTAACAATGGTCATTATTGCTGCCGTTGTCGGTTTGGAAGGCGACTGCGACCGTGCAAAATGTGTGTGTGTGTGTGTGTGTGTGTGTTGGGCCACACGGGCTGTGTGGACGACAAGATGGCGGACGTGCGCCGGCGGCGGCTGTGCTGTGACAGTGCAAAGTTAAAACAAAACAAGGTGCGGCGAGGACGACTGAAATTTTGCTTTGGACGTAGGTGTGTGTGGTGGCCCTGAAAAGGGCCGATTGTTGTGGGCCGAGCCGGCAAAGCGCGTTGCGTGCAGGGGAGCACGCGGCGCTGCGATTGCCTGGCCTCCTTTAGGCCTTCTTCTCGGTCTTCTTTGGCAGCAGGACGGCCTGGATGTTGGGCAGGACACCACCCTGTGCGATGGTGACGCCCGACAGGAGCTTGTTGAGCTCCTCGTCGTTGCGGATGGCAAGCTGCAGGTGGCGCGGGATGATGCGCGTCTTCTTGTTGTCGCGGGCCGCGTTTCCGGCCAGCTCGAGCACCTCAGCCGCGAGGTACTCCATGACGGCGGCGAGGTAGACGGGCGCCCCGGCGCCGACGCGCTCTGCGTAGTTTCCCTTGCGCAGGAGGCGGTGGATTCTGCCGACCGGGAACTGGAGCCCAGCCCTGCTTGAGCGGGACTTTGACTTGCCCTTGACTTTGCCTCCCTTTCCGCGTCCGGACATGGCGATGGGCTAGCGACGGTGCACACGAAACGGAAACGAAAACGACCGGTGCGAGCGGCAGCGAGTCGAGCAGCGGAGGCTGCGCCGCGCAGACTTTCTGCGGTCGGACGGCAGTGAGCGCAGCGTCTCTTCAGATCGACGCAGCTGCTCCGTCGCACCGACCACACACGCAGAAGAAGAGGTAGTAGCACCGTCACCTTGTCGACCCTCCGCCCAAGTTCTCCCTGTGTGCATACGCTACACGGGTCGAGACTGGGTGGAGACTTACGACGAGGTGGCAATGGAACTACGCTACCACCCAACAGTGCAGATGCTGGACAACGAGGCCACTCTGTCCATTCAGCCGCGTTCGCAGGAGGATCGAAAGATTCTCTGCGACCGGCTGAATGCGTACCTCATGGAGCCACCTACCTACAGCGGACCAAAGAAGAGGAAACCACTTCTTAAGGTCCTGCTGAGGGGGCTACCGTGGATCATGACGGCGGAATCGGTGCGCAAAGTCCTGTTGCAGCATAACTATGAGGCCATAGTTAAGCTGCACAACAGGACGAACAGGAGAAGGCCGCCACTCTTCATCCTGGCTGTCGAGTCGCCCCAGGAAGACTCCAGCCAAGAAGGAGGCAAAGACGTCGGAATCTGCGGGCTAACCACCCTAGCAGGTTTCGACGTGAAGATCGAGCCACTTCCGCCCGACCTCGACACGAAACCTCAGTGTTTTAAGTGTCAGAGGGAGGGCCACGTGGCAAAGCACTGCCGCTTCGAAGCGAAGTGCGCCAAATGCGGTGTTGGTCACGACACCCGCGAGTGCACCTTGCTTCGAGACGACAAGCCAACATGCGTTCGCTGTGGCGGCGACCATGTTGCCAGCTGGCGAGGCTGCCGGGCATTCTCTGCCCACAAAGAAGACGGCCGCCGCGAGAAGCCGACAACGAAGAAGAGGAGAAGGAGGAGGAGGCGGAAGCGCGCCAGCGCTGAAACCCCCGAGACGCCGAACAAAGCAGCAGCGCCTCGCCACAACGCGCAGCCGGCCCCTCCACCCGCCAGTGGCAGAGGTGGTGGGGGGGGGCCCTCGCGCGAGCAGGAGGGACGCCACTCAGCAGGCAGCAGCGGTGTGGACAACATCGCCGCGCTGATGGAGGAAGCGGAGTCACGCTTCCGGATGGCTCTCCACGCGGAAATGGAGGCTGCCTGCCACCTGCTGAGGGAAGCCTTGGCTCTCCGCCTTCAATGTGATGGGCCGACGGCACACACCAGCGCGTCCGCGGCCACGCAGACCGAAGACACCACCACAAAGAAGAAAAGGATGGTCATCAACCGCGCCAGTCAGACCACCGACGGCGCCTTAACCATCCCCACAGAAGCCAACGTGCGTGTCGATGAGGGCACCCAGACGTCGTCCAAACGGTGCAAGCGCCATCGAAGCGCCCAAACCGAGACGACGGATGCGGCGACCATCGGCACGCAAACCGAAGTGGCAGCCACGGAGCCCACCAGGTCTCCATGGAAGCTGCACAAAATCGAGACGACAACGAGCAGCAAACCTCTCACTCCGAGTTCTCCCTCCCCAGAGGTAGAGGACCTCAGAGTGAGAGAAGAAAGAAGAAGAAGAGAGCGAGAGGCGGAACACGAAGCCGCCCTCGCCCACCGGGAACGGCAGCGCCAACTAGAATGGCGGCTCCGTCACGGAAAATAAAGAGAAGGTCCATGACAAGCAGTTCTGGCCGGGTTTTGCAGGTTTTCCTTGGCCGCTAAGGTGAATACCGGAACTGTCCCCAACAAACTCCTGCAAATAAATTCCCAATTGGGAGATATCCACCCCTTTCCCAGCACCCCAGCAACCAAAACAATAAATTGTGCCAAAACAGCATAAATACAACCCTTGGCTGGAAAGAGCCCAAGCATGCTCTAAAACAGCCCGCCCTTCTCCATCCGAGAAGGGAATGAAATGTGCTAAATAAAAAAAAAAAAAAAAAAAAAATGGCGGCGGGTGCCACTGTGTGGGGAGACGCTGACTAGAGCGGAGCGCTTGCTACTGGTGTTGCTGCTGCCGTACGTTGGTTCGAGATGCCGCCCAAGACTAGCGGGAAGGCCGCCAAGAAGGCTGGCAAGGCGCAGAAGAACATTTCGAAGGGCGACAAGAAGAAGAAGCGCAAGAGGAAGGAGAGCTATGCCATCTACATCTACAAGGTGCTGAAGCAGGTGCACCCTGACACGGGCATCTCGTCGAAGGCGATGAGCATCATGAACAGCTTCGTGAACGACATTTTCGAGCGCATTGCGGCCGAGGCTTCTCGCCTGGCGCACTACAACAAGCGCTCGACCATCACGTCCCGCGAGATCCAGACCGCTGTGCGGCTGTTGCTGCCTGGCGAGCTGGCCAAGCACGCCGTGAGCGAGGGCACGAAGGCGGTGACCAAGTACACGAGCTCCAAGTAAGGAGGTGGCTCTGGAATGGAAGGAAGGATGGAGAAGGCTCCTCCGTTGCGAGAGCGGCAAAACGGCCCTTTTCAGGGCCACCAACTTGCCTTTTGCGGGAAGGGCGGAATTGTTGTTGTTGTTTGTGTGGACGGCTGTGATGTATGTGTGCATTTTGATTGTGGGTGGGGGGGCGCGTCAAAGCGTGTTGCGCGGGGTACGGCCACGAGGTTGGTCGCCGTGGCGTGGAATGGTGGCACGCCTCGTTGGCGTGGTTTTTGACCCATTGGTGTTGTTGGTGTGTGTGTGTGTGTGTGTGTGTTACCCGTCTGCGAGGGGGGACAGTGTGATCGGCGACTTTTGTGTCACCGTAACGACGGCCGTTTGCGGGTTTGTTTTTTTGCACATCATACATGGCGAGGGTGAAATGTGAAATGTGAAATGTTTTTGTTTGGTTTTTTTTGCCGCCCACTATTCCCTTTGCTGTACGCCGAGTTTGACAATGGTGCGACGTAACTGCAGCGTGGAGGTGTGTGAGTGACGTTGAAATGAACGTGCCATTAAGACGCATTGTTGTTGTATTGTACTGTACGTGTACGGCGACACGCACGATGATGTACCATTCGACTCTGATGTTTGATAGCCGTGTCTGACTGATTGCGTACGACGCACGCACACCGATGTCGTCATTCAAGATGCACGCTAGACGACGACGGCGGCGGCGGCGGCGGTCGTTTGTTTGGCGAATGTCTGTACACGTGTTTGTCTGTGTCCATCCGGTATGTATTTGTTTGTTTGAAAGTGTTTTGTGTGTCGGTGACGTGGTCCGATCCGTCGCCCCCTGAGTAACTGTCGATCGGCGCGATAGACCGGCGTCACGCAACTGAACCGAAGTCTTGGGCACACCCGTCATACTGTTGTACACCGTCGCGCTGAGAACGGTAACGAAAGGTTGACTTTGATCGGTCGAATGTCTGGGCAGAACGTGAGGAATGAGGCAAGAGTGCAAGGACGGGGGGCAAAAGAGAGAGGAAGGGAAAAAGGGGAGAAACGCATTCGTAGAGCAACGGAACGTTCCCGTGTGGGAGGCGTATTGGAGCCGCACTGAAATGCGTTTAACGGCGGCGCGGCTGCAAGTGTCTGCCGTGGTGAACGTTACCTTTGACGGCTGCATTGGGCTTTGCCTTTGCTTTTGCTTTCGCTTTCGCTTTCGCTTTCCCGGATGTACGTAACGTTTGTTGATATGGTTCTGAGGAAGAGTGTATGACAGTGCCGTGCCGTCCATGTTCGTGTGCCCTCCCATTGTGTGTATGCTATTGTCTGTGTACTTGAATGATGTATGTAGGTGTTAGTGGACATGTTTTACCAGTGGGGGGAAATGGATCGTCGATAGTTGCCGTCACTCTGTCACGGTCGAGATGACGCACCCTCCGTACAGAAAGGTGTCGAGAAAGTGAGTGTGTGTGTGTGTGTGTGCGTGCGTCCGTGAATTGGCAGTGTTTGGAGGTGGGCGTGCCCTGGATGTGGCCCGGAAAAGGCTGTTCGTTAGGCGGTAGTGTTGTGTGGACAGGGGAGGGGCATGCGTAACGCTGCTGGCATGGCATTTCGGGAGATGGGAGGGGGCAAACGAGGAAACGAGGAGCGGCGGCCAAAGACGGGACGGGGAGGGGCGCGGTGTGGGTGGCTTGCGCCTGTGCTCGGCGTTGTGGTTTGTGCAAAAGAGGAGGAGAAAAACAATGTGAGTTGCCAGGGAGGGGAGCGGTGTTGTGTTGTGGTTGTCGTGGTGTAGCCGCAGACGCGGCTGTCAGTGAACGTGGCGAGACGGACGGATGCGCGGAGGGGCGGGGGCGGCGCATTTCGCCGGTGCCGTGCCGTGCCGTGCCATGCCTGAAAGCCGCGTGGTCGCTGTGTTGTTGGTGGCGTGGGGGCGAGGAGAGTACCGTACGGGTGTGCTTGTGCGCCGGAAATGGCACACTGCGCCCGCCCGTCTTGGAGGCTGATGGCTGTGGTGTGGAAATGGGGCGCGGTGATGTTGAAGCAGTTGAAGAACAGAAAAGAAACCAAGAAAACGGAAGGCGTGATGCGGCGGTGGTGGTGAGAGCGGGAAAAACAAAACAAAAAAAAAAAAAAAAAAAAAACAACAAAAAAAAAAGAAGGAAAAACAACAAGAAACAAAAAAGAAAACAAAAAGTCTATCAATATTAAAATGTAAATGGAAATGGAAATGGACCCAGGTATAACCTCCCTGCACAAATAGCAGAGAGTCCGATGATAATAAAAATGTGCCAGAATGTTAACGTCCCTACAAAACAAACCCAACGATAATATTAATGAAAGAGTGAACCGTATGTAACATTGCAACAGACATAATGAAACCTGATAAATTGTATAAGGGCAGCAGCGTTGACCTTTGGCCCTGTATTCAGAATAAAAAGAGCCAAAGATCGTTACCCCAATGAAAAAGACACTGAAACACGTATGTAACATAGTAGCGATGGCGAGACATTGTAGCATCTGTGACCAGAGAGTTTGCGCTGGACTGCGCGAGTGTTGCGAGCGGTTCTCAGTCAGTCAGTCTGTCAGTAGTCGTTGCGAGTCCGTAGCTCTGTGTAGTTGAGGGCTGTACTCTGTCAGTAGTCGTCGCGTGCAGTACGCTAATAGTCGTCATGCAGAGCGGTCGGTCAGTAGTAGCAGCCGAGTGCGGTTGTGTGATGTAGGCGGTCGGCAACACTGGTCGAGATGGTGAATAAGGTATACTGTTAATTAATATAATCATTAGATAATGAAAAATTGTAATTATTCTCCAACAAGTTCCCCAATAATAATTTTTATTTCAAAAGCATTTTTCAAACATTTAATTTTTTATTGAACTAAAGAGTTCGTTCCACTTCTTTGAAGAAAAATGTCACTAAAATCACAAAAAAAGAGAATATTATTATTTGCAATGCAGTTCCTCCAAGCGCTGCGCAACAACCAGAGCAGAAATGTGACATCCATTTATTCGGAGGTAAGACTTTAATTCTGATTGTTTTGCACAGGGCCAAAGACCGATATTTCGGTTTAATTGAAGTTTCTTGTCACTGAACGGACTTTTGTAAATGTTGTGTGAAGACTTTATATTTGAGTCTGATTGCGAATTTCACATTTTTGTTGCCATTTTCAAGACCTCTCATTGTGGGCGAGGTTACAATTAGCGCAATGTCCATTAGCATCCGTAAATAACATTGTCCATTATTTTAAATTTTGCTGGGAGGTTACAACACACACACAAAAAAAAAAAAAAAAAAAAATTGCATTTATATCCGCTCCTCAATTGTAGATACCCCTTACACAGCTGTGTGCAATGAATGAGTGCTGGCTGGTAATTAATTGCACTCCTTGGAGGGAAATGCCATAGGAAGTAGTCTTTAAAAAGTGAATGTTTTTCGTTAAGAGACAAAAGTTACTTTCGAAAAAAGGTAATAGTGGGGCTTTTGTTGTTGAACAAAAGAGGTACAATGAACATACGTTATCAGATTTGCGCAATGCAGCGTCACACCACCTTTTTGATTATAACACAATATACTATACATCGTCCCGAACCGTGACCAGAGTCGCGAGACGAGCAGAGCACGCCGCCGACGCCCGCTCAGTACAACCGTCCACCCGCTACTACTGTCGACCGACTACTACCTCTCCCGACTCGCGCTACAATATATATAACAACTGTTCCTGGCGACCCGGTGCGTGCCACTACTGTCGTCTGGCGCGGTCCAAGCGCCGACTAGCAGCGATAAAGAACTCTCTGGTCAGACAGAGATGCTGTCATGCCTCGCCATCGCTCTGGTAATGAATACATACGTGTTGCAGCGTGCGTACCACCGGAACACGCAGTGGCGGAGCCAAAGACTGTGTTGTCGAGGTCGAGTGCGAGTGGGAAGAGAGGCAGCGTCGGCACGGAGATGCAAGCGAGCGCGAGACGCACGGGGGCTGCGGCGTGGCGCGTTTGCGGTCGGCGCCTTTGGTGGCAACGGCCGGGACAAGCAGCGGTGTATGGTGTGGTGCGGGGCGGACAGGGGCGGCGGTGGACGGGGAGGAGGCGGCGCGACGACGGCATGGGGGCGAAAACGGGACGGGGGACGGCGGATGTTGAGAGGCGTCACGCGCGGGCAGGACACAGACACAGAGACACACAGATTGGAAAGGGAGGGTGCGCGGTAGTAGTTGGGAATGTGCGTACCGTGCGGGATGGGAGTGGGCGAGGAACACGGTCGTGGCCCCTGTTTTGGGTGCGTGTGATGACGTCGGTGTGTTGTGGGAAGGGAAGGTGCTGTGGCGGCGGCGCGTAATGGGCGTAGGCCGAAAAGAGAAAGGAACGTGGGCAGTGTGTTGGCAAGCGTCGGTTCGACTGCGACGTTGATGGGCAGGGCAGGGCAGGGCAGGGCAAGGTTAATGGTGGTAGGAGTAGGCGTGTGGGCGCAAAAAATCTGCCGCTGCAGGCGGTGCCGTAACCGCCATGGCGGGAAGGAGAGAGGGCCAAAGAAAGAAAGAAAGAAAGAAAGAAAGAAAGAAAGAAGAAAACAAAAAAAAAAAAAAAAAAAAAGGTCGTGTTGTGTTGATGCGCAGGCAGACGCGTACAGAGGGACGAGCCCGGTCTGCAGCAGGGTGTGGCCGTGCCGAGTGCAGAGCAGCGGCGGCTCGGTTCGGTTCGGCCCGGCCCGGCGGGCCGCGCTGTTGTCGCGGACGTGAGCGCCCCCTGGCGGGTGGCCGGAGGCGGCGCGGCGTGTTGGACGTGTGGCTGGTGGCAGTGCACAATTTGCGAGTGGCTGGCGGTGTGGTGTGGCGGTTGGCGCGTCGGGCGGCGGAGAGGTATGTGTTGCGGGCGCCCTTTGCTGCGCTGCGTCGTTGCGTGTGCCGTACAGGGCGGGCGCTTGTCGACTGTGTGGGCGGTGTGGCGAATTGGCGTGAAACGGCTGCCGAGAGGTGTGTGGTAGCGAGCCGGTCGGTGGTGTCAGTGCGAAGGGGAATGTGCGTGCGTTTGGCGGTTTCGGTGTGCTTTTTGCGGCGTGAGAGTGGGAATTAGTGGGGCCGGCTGTTGTGTTGGTTCCTTGTGTCTTGTGTCGCGTAGCTTGATGGCAACGTGGAAGGACGCCGGTTTCGTTTCGAGCCTTGCGTGTGGTTGTCGACGTTGACTGGTTGGCGTGTGCCGATGCACGTGCATGTGTGGGTCGCGAGTGCGTTTTTGGCTGGCTGTGTGTGTGTGTGTGTGTTTTGGGGGGGAAGGGGGAGGCGGTGGTGAAAGTGCAGTCGTTGCCACGGGCGTCGTCGGGTGGGGCTGGGGCTGTGCGTCGTGGCGGAAAGGTGGTAGGTTGCGGGAAGCGAGCCCGTCGTTGACGGTGTCGCGTGAGTTGTGAATCGAGTGGGGCGCGGGGCGCGGGGCGCGGGACAGGAGCAGCGTGCCGCTGCGTCGTGGTCGTCAGCAGAGGCTGTGCGTGTGCTTGTCCTTTTTGTGGGCGGTTCGTGCGAGGCGTTTTTGTTTTGTGTTGCCCTAGTTGTTAGTTTATTTTGTTTGTGTTTGTTATTTTGAGACGACGACTGGTTGGTGGCGTGCGCGCGAAGTGGCGGTGTGCGCTTCCCGTGTCGTTTGTGTTGTTTGGTTTTTTTGTTTTTGTGTGTTTTTTTTTTTTTTTGCACTGGGCCCCGGTGGGTGGGTGCGTGTGTGTCGATTGCCGGCTGGCGAAAGGTGCGCCATCGGCGGGGTGGGTCGCCGGCACAAGTAGAGGCGGCGGCGTTGTTGCTGTTGTTGTGTGGTGTTTGTTTTGTTCGGCTGTGTCGGCGAGCTGTGTTGCGGTGCGTGTGAATGGTGGTGCAAAAGTGCTGGCGTTGGGGCTGCGACTGCGACGGCGGCGAGCCGCGGGCGCGCCATTGATAGTGATGTTGTGAACAGCGGCTGTGTACGGTAGTGGTGTTGTTGTAGCACGACGTGCATCCGGGCCGGCGCGGAAAGCGCAGTTGCGGGCGGTTGCCCTTCGGTGCCAGCCATGTCGCGTGAGCGGCGGGTTGCTCTGGTGTCGACACGTGGTGCTCTGGGTTGTTGTGTGGTGCCCTTTGGCCGGTGGGGGTGGTTCGCGTGTGTCTCGTTCGCGCTCGGTGTCTGGTCGTGGTCGTGCTGCTCCCCCGTCTGTCGGCGGTTTCCGACGTCGTCTGTACGTGTTTGTTCGTTTGCGGCGTGCCTGCCGACGTCGTCCCGTCGCGACCTTTCAACCGAAAGTGTGGCGCCCGAAGGTGAACGAACGTAACCCTGACCTCGGCGCTTTACGCTGAGCCGAGCGAACCGAACCGAACCGAACCTAACCTGTGGTGTGGCGAGGTGAGCTCAGCCTGTGAGCCCCTAACGTCTACGTAAGGTAAGCTGTCCGGCTCACGCCTCACGTTTGAACGCTTTTTTAACCTACGTTTGACGCTTCTTAACCTAGCACTGACCCCTTAACCTAACGTGTAACCTAACCTAACCTAACCTAACCTAACCTAACCTAACCTAACCTAACCTCTGACGCCTGACGTGTTTGAATGCTTAACCTAAGTTTGACGCTTAACCTAACCCAAGTCCCCTTAACCTAACCCACGTCCACCTAACCTAACCTAACGTAGACGTGTAAACGTAATGTGTAACGCGTAACGTGTAAGGTCGGCTGTCGTGTGTGCTTGACGGCAGATTGGGTTGGTCTGTAGATTCGGATTGCGGTTTGCCTCGGTCGAGGGGTTGGGTCGGAAGCGGCGAGGGGCGGCGGCGCCTGTTGCGCAGGCGGCGTCCGTTTGCGGCGGGCAATTGTTGAGAAACGGCTGTGAATGTTGGCGGGCGAGAGGAGGAGGACGGCGCGCGATGTGGCCCGACGGCTGCGGGCCGATCGGGAAACGGCGGGAGGGCGACGGAAGGCGATGGGGCGGCGGAGGCGCGTTTGCACGGCCGTCATCGCCGCACGCCTCGGCTTGTGTGGCTGTGGCGCCGGCCGCGCTGGCCGGGCTGCCGCGGCGACGGTGTGGGAGTTTTGCCGAAGGTTTGGCCATTGTGGCGGGTCGTCGGCTGGGGCTGTGGGGGCGGCATTTGGGCGGGGGCGGCGATTCTCGGCGGGCCGACCCAGGCTGTAGCGCGCGGTAGCTGCAGTTTGGCCGTGGTTTGCGGCGCTGCCGTGGCGACTGGTTGGCGACTGTGGTGTGGCTGTGTGTAGCCCCATCCTCGGTGGTTTGAAAGGCGCGGGCGGTTGTGGCGCAGGTTTGGGGCTGCTCCGCACAGGCTGTCGGACGTTGGGCGGTAGCAAGCGCGGGAGGCGCGGCGCGGCGGCGCGCAGAGTGGCGGCCGCTCTCTCGGCCGTCCGCGCCCGCCCGCGACACTGGCTGGGCCTTGTGATTCTCTGCTCTGCTGCTGTGCTGTGCTTGCGTGCCTGCCGTCCCGCTCGCTCTCGCTGTGTGTTACGCGCGTCGTCGAAATGGCAGATCAGGCGGCTACGAACGAGACTGCTGCGGCACCCGCCGCCACCGGCACTACGAAGAAGGCCAAGTCTGCGTCGTCTGCGAAGAAGCCGCGCGCCAAGCCTGCGCACCCGCGCACCTCTGAGATGGTGACGGCCGCCATCAAGAGTCTGAAGGAGCGCGGCGGGTCGTCGCTGCAGGCGATCAAGAAGTACATAGCCGCGCACTACAAGCTGGACGCGGAGAAGCTGGCGCCGTTTATCAAGAAGTACCTCAAGTCGGCCGTCGTGGCGGGCGAGCTGGTGCAGACGAAGGGGAAGGGCGCGTCCGGCTCGTTCAAGCTTGCCGGCGCCGGCGGCGGGGGGGCGGCCGAGGGCGGCAAGGCCCGTGCTGGCGGTGCCAAGAAGAAGCGCGCCGCTCCGGCCAGCAAGGAGAAGAAGGGCGCCCGTGCGGCCGGCGCAAAGAAGGCTGGTGGCGTGAAGGCGGCGACCGGTCGGAAGGCGGGCGCCGCCAAGAAGGCGTCTGCGGCGTCGGCCGCTCCCGCGGGTGCGAAGAAGGCGGCTGCGGCCAAGCCGGCCAAGGCCAAGTCGCCGTCGAAGGCGAAGAAGGCCGCCAAGGTTCCGACGAAGAAGCCGAAGGCGCCGCGCCCGAAGAAGGCGACGACGCCGTCTAAGGCGAAGGCTTCGCCCAAGAAGAAGAAGTAGAGTAGAGGAGAAAGAGATGGGAATGGAAGGGTTTGGCGCTTGACTCCGTCGTCCCCACCCCCCGTCGTCGTCTAGTGGCGCGCAAGAGACGCGCGGCCCAAAACGGCCCTTCTCAGGGCCATCAAAGCACGTCGGGGAAGGTTTTGATTGTCGTGTTGCGTTTGGTGTGGGTGTCTGTCTGGCGTTTCTGTATGCCCGTGGGGATGCTGTTTGCGTGCCGTGGTGGTTGGATTGCGGGGGTCGGTGGCGGGTGTGGGCGGCGGTAGCGGTAAGCGGTGTTGTTGTTGTTGTTGTTGTCGTGGTTGATTGTCGCCGTGTTTGTGGCGGCGGCCGACGGTTGGTTTTCTGTCACGTTGTTTTGTTTGAATACGTTGGTTGGCTTGCCTGCGTTCGTTCTTCTCGGATGTCTGTCTTGTCGAGTCGTGTCTGGTCTTTGTTTTGTTTTGTTCCTTTGTGTGTGTGTGTGTTATGTTTTGCAACGGGGGGCACGTTGAGATGCGGAAGGAGTCGGCGGGGATTTCGGTGGCGTGTAGAGCGAGCGAGCGAGCGCGCCTGCCTGGCCGTTGGCCGTCGGAGTGGAGTGCGGGTTTTTTTGTTTTCGAAACGAAAGCGGCGGCCGGCCAGCCACCCGTGCGGTGTGACGTCGGCCGTTGGGTATTGTGCGCTTTGAGCGCCGGGGAGGGATGATGTGTGATTGTTGCGCGCTGCTAGCAGGCAGGCAGAGTGAGCGGGTGTGGCGGACGGACGGGAAGTGGTGGTTTTTGTTTTTGGGTTGCGGGGCGAGAGGCAGGCGACCGACAAAGTTTGCTCGCGACGGAGAGATGTTAGTGGCCCTGAAAAGGGCCGTTTTTGTTTGTGCGGTGCGGTGCCGCGGCGCGGTTTAGGCGCGCTCGCCGCGGATGCGGCGCGCGAGCTGGATGTCCTTGGGCATGATGGTGACGCGCTTGGCGTGGATTGCGCACAGGTTGGTGTCTTCGAAGAGGCCGACGAGGTAGGCCTCGCTGGCCTCCTGCAGGGCCATGACTGCGGAGCTCTGGAAGCGCAGGTCGGTCTTGAAGTCCTGGGCGATCTCGCGCACTAGGCGCTGGAATGGCAGCTTGCGGATGAGCAGCTCTGTGCTCTTCTGGTAGCGCCTGATTTCTCGCAGGGCGACGGTGCCCGGCCTGTAGCGGTGGGGCTTCTTGACGCCTCCGGTGGCGGGCGCGCTCTTCCTCGCCGCCTTGGTGGCGAGCTGTTTGCGCGGCGCCTTTCCGCCGGTGGACTTGCGGGCCGTTTGCTTTGTGCGGGCCATGGCGGTAGCGGTAGCGGAGCGGCGTGCGTGGAGGTTAGGTGCGGCGCGGCGTCCGGTGCTGCCTTGACAACGGGCCCGCGCGCCTCCGTGCTGCGCTTATATGCCCTCGGTTGCGCGTGGTGGGGGGAGGGCGGGCCAGAGTCTATATAGGGGGGCGGCGGGCGCGCTGGGCGCAGACCGTAGCCGACTCGCCAGCCGCTGCAGGTGCTGTTTGTGCACGTTTTGCTTTGCCCGAGGAAGGAAGGATGACAGGCCGCGGCAAGGGAGGAAAGGGGCTCGGCAAGGGTGGCGCCAAGCGGCACCGCAAGGTGTTGCGCGACAACATCCAGGGCATCACGAAGCCCGCCATCCGCCGCCTGGCTCGCAGGGGCGGCGTGAAGCGCATCTCTGGTCTGATCTACGAGGAGACCCGCGGGGTGCTGAAGGTGTTCCTGGAGAACGTGATCCGCGACGCGGTGACGTACACTGAGCACGCCAAGCGCAAGACTGTGACGGCCATGGACGTGGTGTACGCCCTGAAGAGGCAGGGGCGCACCCTGTACGGTTTCGGCGGTTAGGCTGCGTCGCAGCGGGCGCTGGCCTTCCCGCGGCCGTGCTTGTGGGTGGGAGAGACTAGAAAACGGCCCTTTTCAGGGCCACCACACTGTTCGGAAGTT